>NC_056733.1:1394622788-1394710288 GCF_019279795.1 Protopterus annectens
ATAAACAACTAAGTGAAAGCAGATCTAAAGGGGTCTATATTACAACATAGAAATCGCTGACCAGTATACAGTAAAATGTCATTTCTGCGAATGGCCACAACAGCAAATTTTTTCCTAGGGGAAAAATCTCTTGGCCAAGCAGAAACGACACAGCATTACAAACCTAACAAAGTGGGGGGCTATGCCCCCTCGACTAAATTTGCCAACTCTGAAATCGCACTACAGTGGGGAAAAGGGCAAATCCAAGACAATGGCCAAGCGATTTTTTCCTCTAGGAAAAAAGTTGCTGTAGTGGCCATTCACGGAATGTGATATTTCACTGTTTATTGGTCGATGAACAGGTGTTCGCTGACCTGAGCTTTAGATATCATAATATAGACCTGATCTAAAGAACATCTAAACTATAAATCAGCTCCCTTGGACTATGGGCACCACACCAGCCAAACTAAAACTGGCTCCACAGTGAACAACCACAGAGGAGAGCTACAGATCCTGGTTGTATTAAATCCTTTCCTGCTTCTCTCTGAGATTAGTGCCTTACCATGTCAGATTATCCTTAGTCTTTATAATGTAACTGAACTGTTGCATGTCCACATCCTAATTTCCAGGAGAGGTTAGTAGTGCCTTCCAGTGATACAACCCTCTTCTGTTTTATGGTATCACTGTCACAAGCCACACCAAAGTGACATAAGAAACATCAGTTACTGTTCTACCATGAAAAACAAGCCAAATAAATATAAATTGTGATGGTAGTTTTAGGTTGTCAGGCATTCTGCTTCAGAAATAGATACTTATACTCAGCAGTTACCCTTATATCAATTAATAAACAAATAACCAACAAGAATGGTTTAAAAGTAAATGAAATAATTCATCATTTAAAGGAAATTCAGCAATATAGCCAGAGAAATGAAATTCTTACAAAAGTACAGTTTTGCACAAAGAAAACAGAAAACAAAGTATTTTAATAGACAGCTGACTTTTTAGGAAAGCACTATTTTATTTACTCATAGGTTCATAGGTTCATAGGTAGGTACTAGGCTATCTGCTGAAGGCATTTATAAGCCTAGCCAGAATGTGTTGGCTTTTGCCTCCCCCTTAGATTAGTTCCCTGTGCCCCTGTCCAGCAAAGCAATTGAAGTGATCCCCAGGGTAAACTTTCTGTTTCCCATCCACTCGTCAAGGTTTCTCTTGAAGAGTGCTAGCGAGGAGCTCTGCCTAATGTAGATTGGAATCTTGTTCCAAAGCATGGTAAGTCTCTGGGACAGGAATCTATCCCTCCAGCATGTCCTATTTATTGTTGTGTTGAGGTTTAGATCCCTAGAGCGTGTGCCTCGAGGGGATAAGATTTTCTTTAGGTGGAGCATGTCCATCAATTCTGGGTTGGACATGGCCTTATATGTCAGGCAGAGATCACCTCTGAGCAGGCGGTATGCAACTGAGTACAGCTGGAGTTTCTTCAGTCGAGTTGCATAGGGCATCTGTTTAAGGCCAGTGATCCTCTTGGTGAGGTACTTCTGTGGTCTTTCCAGCTGTTGCAGGTGTCTTGTAAGGTACATCCCAAATGGGGCATTCAACTCTATGATGGGTTTGATGAGTGATGAGTGATCTGGATGCAAACCCTTTTGTGATTAGGTGGGCCACATAGAAGGATTTTCTTACCACTTTGGCAATGTGATTTTCAAAGGAGAGATTACTATCTACTTGGGTCCCCAGATCCCTTATTATGTTTTCCATATTTAGGGGACTACCACCTATGTGGTAGTTTGTGGGTACTTTGTTATTTCCAAAGGGAATAACTATGCAGTTTTTGGCATTTAGCTTGAGGCCATGATTTTGACACCAGGTATCTGTCTCAGTGAGACCCTTTTGGAAGATGTCTGTGTCAGCTGGTGAGTCAATTATAGCCCCTAGTTTGCAGTCATCTGTGAACTTGGTCAGCCAGAGTCCTCTTGTGCTTGTCTGTACCTCTGAGAAGTATATGCTATACAGGAGGGGTCCTAGGACTGAGCCCTGGGGAACACCACTTGTAACCGGTTTAGAGTCAGACCTAGCTCCCACAACTCTCACCATATGGGTTCTGTCCGTGAGCCAATTGGCAACTCATCTTGTGACATAGGGGTTTATGTTCAGGCTGGTAAGCTTGTCTATAATACCAGAATGGGGAATGGTGTTGAAGGCCTTTGCAAGGTCTAGGTAGGCTGTGTGTACCACCTTTCCCTCATCTATAGCCTTGGTAACTGTCTCAAGGAAGTCCACCAGGTTTAGGAGGCATGATCTGCCCTTAAAAAAGCTGAACTGGGTAGGGTCTAGTGTTTGGAGGTTCCCAATGTCTCTGTTAATGAGTTCTGTGATGATGCGCTCCATAGCCTTGCAGACCAAGCTAGTCAGGCTTATAGGGCGATAGTTCCTGGGGTCTGTTGTGGCTCCACCTTTGTGGAGTGGAATAACTGTTGCTGTGCACCACTCTATGGGTACGTAGCCTGTGGAGAGGCTGAGTTTGAACAGTGTGTTTAGGTGAGTGGTTAATTCGTCTTTGAGCTCATGTAGGACACAGCCTGTGACACCGTTCGGTCCCATTGATGCTGTGTTTTTGGCTTTGGAGAGGGCTATTTTAACCTGAGTGCCTGTGATTTCAGGGGCTCTACATTCTTCTGGTATAGTTATGGGCCCTTTTGGGGGTGGGGGGGGTGAAGTTTGCACTGAACCTGTCTGCCAGGATGTTGGCAATATTGGTTGGTTCAGTGTATTTTGTGCCATTCTGCACTAACTCCGAGCAGATCCTAACTAATTTCTGTCTAAATATACCATTTCATGTCTATCACTATATGAAAAATGCAAAATATAAAAAGCTAAAACAAACAGAACAAACCTAGTCCTTCATAAAGGAACAACGTCTATGAAGCTAGCCTATCCAAAAAACAACAAGGAATGTTCAAAATGCCTTCTTTGAAGTAGGTTTTTGCAACAAGAGGGTTGCGCCACTTGAACTCAGGACACTTCATCAATGGAACATCTACATTCAGTAAAGCAACAACGATGGAGAATCCCCCCATTAAAAAGTCTATAGCACTTTACTTGACCCCATCACAAAAAAATTCAAACTTTTGTAAAAGAATTCAACTAAATGATGTAATGCCTTACGTAACAAAAGATAACTGGTTTAATGCAACTAACTATAAGTATACTGAAAAAAACTGACTGTAATGGTAGAAAATAAAGATACTCAAGCTCAAAAATTAAAAAAAAGCTTTAATCAGAGGTTTTGTCTCATAAACCAATAACAAGAGACTTCACCACACTGATTAAAACAACAGTGATAAGAACACTTAAATAAAGAATAACAGTCACATGATCAGCACTAAAGCCAATTGTGCAAAACCAAAAAAAATCTCATTCCTAATTAGTTTTGTCTTTAACAACACATAACATTCAAATTAGTATTTAAATAAGGAGGCTTATAAGCTTCCACAGCCATGTGCCATTCATAATCTTTATATTCCAATTTATCCTCCCTCTTCATGCCTCTAACATCATGAGGAACATAATCCAAAACAAAAAAAACACAAATCTTTTAAAATTCTTATACTTCATGCTATGTCTATAAATGCATTTGTCACATGTTTGTGTTTTCGTACATACTGGTGTTTGTAAATATGATTTCCTAGCTTTGTAGTAGCTTTACTTACATACAACCATTCACATGGACTACAAAAGCAACATAAATAGCAAAATCTGAAGCACATGTAAACATACCTGGTGACATATATGTAATACTTGTATTGGCAAAAGCCAAACTTGAAGCTTCACTAATAAACATGTACATATTACTGGCATAACATTTAAAAGTGACTTAAGCAGCGCTATCATCATTTTCATAGCTGCTGGCATTCTCACACATTTCTTTAAAATTCACATCCCTTTCATAAAGAAAATATGGATGACTACCTAATCCATCACAACCTGACTTTCAGTCAAAATTCCACATGTATTACATATAATACTGTTAATAGCATCAATGCTAAAGCTATTCTGCGGCATTAAGGGATAAAGCCCTGGAAATGTCACTAATGATCAGAGTTTCAATAGTGGCTCAGGTGGGAGTGAACAATCACTGCCTGAGGCAGATAGCTCTAACTCACCACATGGGTCACACCAAGCAAGAGCACTAGGAGTCTACCCCATGGAGCTTGAGCCAATTACGCTGTTGCTGCCATTTGCAAGACACACTGTCAGCTAAAGGAATTTCACAGAAAGCAGCTACAGCATAGATTGGAAGAGCTGCTGCAAGGGAAAGGGGAGGTGCCCCCTAAGGAGTAGCAAGGCTAGCCTGCTCCTTACCACCAATGGTTAGACATGAGCAGATGCACCCATGGGGGGAATTCTGCACAGGAATGAATGGTCTTAAGGGCTCTCATCTAGCAAGGAGTGCCTGTCACATATAACCACAGTATAAATGGGCTGATTGGATGCAGGAAGAGGAGCCATCAGGCTTAGTCTTGTTGGGATGCAAAAATAAAAATAATAACATCTGTCAGTTCTGATGGTTAATGACACTTTTGTTTCCCAATCTTTGGAAACTGCTTCAGTAAAAATATTTCTATTGTTCTTTCTAGCATCCAGTAATATATTACAGTATTGAAACATTGTGTCCATTGAATCTGCAAAGTATCCCCATATAAAATTTCATCTTTAACTCTGGAACATAACTCTCTACCACATTAATGCACTGCCACATTAGTATATAAGGTGAGATCAAAAAGTCTTTTTCTTCAAAAAAGACATATGTATACTTTCATAATGTAATAAAGAGTTACTGCTTCAATTTACATAAATCATGCTGGGTTTTACAGTGGTACCACTGCCTGTTTTATAAGCCATGGTATAAAGAAAAGCAACCCTGTCCAATCTTATAATAAAACTAAAATAAAAGAAAAGTTGAAGTGTTATTAATACATTTTTAAAAAATCCATAAACTATGTTTCATCGACTCTCCATAGCAAACCTTTTGGCTAAGATCAAGTGAATGTCGTTCATAAGTTCATACGTTTTGTGATAGTTCTCAGGCCTGAGCAGCATAAGAAACACTGATCTTCTTAATTCCAGGCCATATATAAGCTTACCCATCCATGGGTCAAGATGTTTTTACATTTCTTTGTTGATTCTGAACTGCATAACTAGTCTGATAGCTTACTCCACATTATTGGTCTTTGCTGCATAAGATATAAAGTCCTTAATTTAGTCTTCCTAAAATTAACACAAAACCTTAAGTTACTGTGCAAATGAATGAGCTTGTGTACATAAATACGCCTAGTAGTGCCTGTAATTCCTTATCTTGGATAGACTTATATGCTAATAAGAGTTTTCCTCTGTAATGTCTGTATTATGAAGTGAAAAATCAAGTCTTTCACATCTCATCCTTTAATCTAATTCTGATACTCAAGGTATTCCCTTGGTGAATTTCCTTTGGATTATCACTGTACTTTTTATCTGGGCTACAGTGTATACACTGAATATGTTATTATACTCGACAATTGTAAGAGTATATGTCTTATTTAACTTAATCATATATTTTCTTCTGTGGTTGTAATGTTCTTTGACATAATTCCCAATGTCTCATTACTTTGCATCTGACAATAGCAGCATCCTTATCAAGGGATAACCCTGCTGAAATTGTTATTCCAAGATCTCTATATTTGCATATTTCTCCCACAACATCAGACTGAAGAAACAGAGGTAGATAAATACAGGTTTTTCCAAAATACATTACTTTGCACTTGCATGAGCTAAATCACAGTTCTGATGCTTCTTTCCAATTAGTCATTTTTATTAAGTAAGAGTTCATCATGTGAAAACCCTTATTACCTAGGGGACTTTAAATCCAATTTTAGAGTTGTCAGCATATTTACCAGGCCATCAGTTTTTATTCCTTGTAAATGCTGTAAATACTAAATTAAGTAAGAGCGGGTTGAGCTCTGAACCCCGTGACACTCCCATGGTCACAAGTAAATAGTCTGAAAACCCGCTTTGAATACATGCAGCATGTTTTCTATTCCTTAACCATGTTATAAGCCATCTTGTGGTATGTGATGTGAAAATTGTGATTTACTGGGGCTTTTTGAATTGTTACATATAGAATAGAATCATAGACTATACAAAGCAGCTGGACCATTTGACCATTTACACCTTGTCAGTACCTACCCATAGACTTTACTTTTTCAAGGAGCAATAGGGCAGGCATACTAGGGTAAAGTTATTAACACCCATCCAGTTTTCTTATTCCTTCTTAAAGGAAGATAATATGTTAAGTGACTTCATTAGGAGAAGAAGTTTGATCAAGAAAAAGGGTAGTCATTTATGACAAATCTGTCTTTCCAGCATTGTATGATTATTTGCTGAAGCAGGTTCAGATATCTGGTTCTAGTGTTTACTGGACTGATTCATTTGTGGAGAAATAAAAAGTCTTGGACTGCCAGATCTATAATGGACTAGAAGGCAAGGCACATAGCACCCCAAAGAAGTCTATAGGACACTGAATACAGGGACAAGGCCTCCAGCCTCTCTTGGTAGTTCAGGTCCTTTGATTGTTTTTTTTTTTGGCCAGGAACTTTTGGGGTCTCTCCAACTACTTAATACGTTTATTAAAACAGATCCTAAAGGAGGTACTGCATGCAAAGAAAAGAGTTTAAGGCTTTATCTAAATACAGGAATATGCATACATACACACATACATACACACACACATACATACAAATACAGTGTCAGTAGTGCAATAGTTAGTACACTTGCCTTTGGTGCAGAAGGTAATAGGTTCTACTTCCACATGAGGTAGATCAATTACTGACACTGCAGTGTAGCATAAGGGGGTGCTTCACTCCTGAGTGTGTTGTCCTTTAGATGAGATGTTAAACTGAAGTTCCATCTGCTTGAGCTGATGGTAGCTAAGGTGGATGTAAAAGATGCCATAGCACCCATAAAAATAGTAAGGGTCCTTTATTTAACCCCTTAGTGTAATGTCTTCTCTATCAAGGATGGACCACAAAATGGTCTCCTTTGAAGTAAAAATAAAAACCAGAACCCCAGTTAATCATGAAATGTTCAGGAACTACTCGAAGGCTAGCGTCCTACAATTAAGTGATAACTTGGCAAAATTTCAAGCCCCTATAAACCCTGAGAACACTGCTGCTTATGCAGAACTGTTCACAGACACCCTATACAAACATTAATAGATGCACAGAGGCAGCTATACCGACTAGGAAGAGGTACAGAACTAACTCGAAAAACAAGCCACCCTGTTGAATTCACAACATCAATAGGCTGTGTAACAGAAGGAAGAAGATCATGGCAAAAAATTAGGAGGTGCAACATGCAGTAAGATTAAAGCACTCTCAAACTAATCAAACAACTCAGAGGACAAATAAAGACTACCACAGCCAAATCTGAGGTAAATTTAGCCTCCCAGACTTAGGACAACCACAGGGCATTCTTTAGCTATATCCGCAACCTCAAAAGCAACACACAATTATGTGCAGAGCTCATTGTTAATAAAGCCACCTATACTGAGCCATAAAATACAGTAAACCTACTGGCAGACAAATACAGCTCTAAGCTTACCCCTCTCTGTCTCCCTCTTCAACCTCTCCTCAGGAAATAACATCAAATATAACTCCCCTACTATCACTAGGGAACAGGTCCTCAATGTTCTCTCTAAGGTCAAGAACACCGCATCGATGGTCCCAGATAATATCCCAGGATGCCTTCTAAATAGAATGAAACATGACCTATCAGGGCCTCTGGAATTGCTATTTAACTGTAGATTCCAAACATGGTTCGTGCCTCACAAATGTAAAACAGCAACAGTCATCCCTCTGCACAAAGGTGGGCCATCTACAGAACCTGGAAATTACAAAGTCATAAGTCTCACTAGTCTCATAAACAAAGTCATGGAAATAATTATCATGGAAATGATCATTAATAACATAGGAAACCTACAGACACTGGACACAAACAATTTGGTTTCATCAAGTGCAGGCAATGGATACTTAAACTGGTGAATTCCTTTGAGAAGGTCACCAAAGTAATGAATATGGGCAAAATGGTTCACACTATCTATTCTGACCTGGCCAAGGTATTTGACACAATACCCCCCACTTGTCATTGTTGACAAACTCAGACTCAAGAGATTTGGCATGAACTCTTATGTCATTCACTGGATAGCCAGCTGGCTTACAGACAGGAACCAGGAAGTTAGAATTAGGGAGTCTACCTCTACAAAGAGGCCAGTTACAAGCAGACTCCCTCAGGGATTGGTCCTGGGACCACTCTGTTTTGGAATTTACTTCTCTAAAGGCAAGGCCAATGTCAAGGGCCTCTAGCTGACTAAATTTGCAGATGATTGCACATTAGGAGCAGTCATAGAATTTCCCACCAACATTAATGTTCTCCTGAAAGAGTTGACACAGACAAATAACTTCTGACAGAGCCATGGAATAAAACTAAATGCCAATAAATGCATTACAGTATCCTTCACAAAGTCATCCACCCCTGGTAATTATCATATTGACAACACACCCCTAAGAGCCAACCCGATAATCAGGGACTTGGTGACACTCATAGTAATCGAGCCTTTGATCATCACATGTCTACAGTAGAGAGGAAATCATTCTATGTTGTGTAACTTATAAACAGAGGTTTGGCATCTAGGTCCAAGGAGGTCATTGTTCCACACTGTATTCAGCATTCATCAGTCCTATCATTGAGTACAACACCCCCTTCAGTATGTACCTAACTTGGCATATCCCACAACTGGAACATCAGTAGAAGTTTCTCACTAAAAGAATACAGGACATAAGTAACATGCCCTATGCACACTACCTCATGGCCCTATCCATGTATTCTGTCTCTTACAGGCTGTTGAGGGGACAGCTAGGACAAATAATGCCAAATTATAGATTTTCTTAGTCATCAGTTCAGTTAGACAGCTCTCAAAGCATTTAGATATAATAGGCTTTAAGCTGAGTAGTCTATAATTTTTAACCTCATTCATGTTTCCTTTTTTAAATACTGGTGTAATGGGTCAGATCGACTTTTGTTTGACAAGCAGATCTTTTAAGACCTTATCAATAAACATATAAACAGGATCCAATTTGCAGCCACTTACTGACAAAACAGATCACAAAGGTCATTCATTAACACCTTTTAGAATTTTGGGCATACCAAAAATTACACCTAATTTAAGTTTTTGTACAGTAAAAAAATTGCAGTTCTCATCTGACAACTGCACTTCATTTATCATATAAAACCTCCCATCTATCAGTTGATAAGACGTTCCCTTTTGAAACAACTTTAAAAAATGTTGTCAGATAAGAAATCAACCATCTTATTTTCATATATTGCAGTGTTCATTGCCACCACAGTTCTGCACTTGCCAGCTTTCACAAGCCATATGGGGGAATCACTAGTCGAAAACTGAAACGTATCCCACGGATATTTAGTAGACAAAAAATTATACAATTTCTTTTCTAGTTTACTGTTCTGAAGTTTTCTAATGTCTGCTTTGCATATTTTCTCAAATACACCAATAGATGGATGAGATGGAGGATTAAAACGACTTTGTTTTTTAATTTATAATCTTAATAATGGCTGGCACTTTTGTTGTTAAACTAACGTTTTAATTAAGTTTGAGTGTAAACCACATTAAACTGATGTTCTGATAAAGTCTTGACAAATGCTGTAAGATAAAAGTGCTTAACTGTATTTTTATTTTTAGCTACTAAAGTGATTATTTTCTGCATCTTGGGACTTGCTTTACAGGCATGGATATTATGTTTATTGCTTAACTGCTTAAAGCCAGTGTGGGTAATGTGTGGTAGCTTGGTAAATCATTACCTATTGTTCACCAGCTTAGAATATCTTGTTTGAAAAAGCACCTCTTGTTAAAATTTTTAATATTTTATCAGTAAGAATATAAGTTGTAAACCTTAAAAGCAAGTAGCGCTACCCTTTCATCTATACAAACATTGTTGCTGCTGCTTTTCTGTTTGAAATGTCCAACCTCAATACTGCCTATTCTGCAGATGAATCTGACCAATCTGTGACCAGTTATCTCCTGGCTGCCACATTCCCTTCTCTGATATACTTGTATTAATTGTAAATTGCCTTGCCTTGTCATTATTGAAACCCTTGTTTTGCTCATTGTTGTTTCCTGTGGTCCCATGCTTGAGTCATCTCTGCTTGATTCCTTTGAACTATCCTAGGTGATTTCCTTAGCATCCATTTGAATGGACTTGTTTCATTGCCTAAAAATAGGCTCAGATTGCAGTCTTTGATTCATATTGTATTTTGAAAAAAACTACTTCTGACAAGTGAGAGGTAGTGTCAGTCACTTGTTGACCTGTGTTACTTTCTAATGTTTTGTAAGCCTTCTGATTATGAAATAACAATTCATTATATTTTCTGAGTGTATCATCCTCCTTAACAACCTTGGTATTAATGTTGTCCAGGAATGTCTCTAACTCAACTTGCAGATAAGCTAATTTTAACTTATCCACTGTGATATCAGCTGCTTTAATAAGTAACAGGAGTTGAGTTTCACTGGGTTCACTTAACATTTTTATGTAGGATAACCTATAAGTTACTTCCAAGCAGTCAATAATTGTTGTGAATGCTGATTACTGATTGACATTTTGGCAACCTTAAGACCATAGGGTACTTGTCTGCATTTCAAAAATGCTTTAAAAGGCTAAATTCCACTGGGTTCTTTTAACTTTTGCTTCCAAGTCTTTTACCAATTGAGTTGAATCCAAATAAATAAATCAGTCATTTACTACTTGGAAGAAATTTAGGGAGGATTTACATTTATCCTACATAAAAGTGTTAAGTGAACTCAGTGAAAATCAAGATTACTTATGAAAGCAGTTCATATTAAATGGATAAGTTAAAATTAGCAATGACCCATTGACTGACATAAATTCAAATCAAACAAAAGTAGTTTTTTTTTCCAAACTTCATAAAGCCCAATAAAAACATAAATGGACAAAAGACTCATTATTAAGCAGAATATTGCTGTTGTAAAGCTTCTTATCATCTTTGCAATTCTGTTAGTGGATTACCAAAATGCACTGACATGGTTTGATAGATATTCTGACAGCTGTCAAACTATAGGAATTCAAAGTTCAAAACAGAAAAGCATTTTGCAGGCTATTTCATTATTGTCAAGCACTATGCAAATAAAACCCTTTTAATATATCTCCATTACTGTAAAATGTAATGCAAAATGTTACAACTTCTCTATGACCCCTGTATGCCAGTATTCTAGTCAGAAAAGTACAGTTTGGGTATCAGGGAATAGTGCTATTATTAACAGTGTTTTCCAGTTCTCAAATGCAGAGCAAAACATTGCAGCTCCAAGTCAGTCAGAAAAGTACAACTATGCAAAATGTTGCTTTTATAAATTATTTTTAAACACTGTAGATTACTTTTCCATTGCTTTGAAGTGGAATACAAAATGTCAAAGCTCCCCTAGGACCCTCTCCTCTCCCATTTCATAGCCCCAGCCAAAGAAGTAAGTACAGATGCCTTAAAATAACATTTATTATCAGAAACTTCACATAGGCTGTTAAAATTTGTATCCTTGCTAATAAAATGCAGGGCAGAATGCAACAGCCCTGGTCAGGTAGTCCAATGCTAAATGTTGCTTACTGGAATTATACAAAGAACACACAGAAATACACATTGTCATATACATGCATTTCCACACATACTCACAGATACACACATGCACAGTGACTGAAACATAATCTAAGCAAGTTCCTGATCATCAATGCTATCTCCATTAGCCAACAAGATCTTGAAAACTCTTTTTCATGTTGTAATTGGCTATTTTATAGTTGTTAATATCACAAAGGAACTTAAGGTCATACTTTTTTAAAATAATTTAATTATTGTCTAGTCTATCTGTACAATCACTCATACACCTATCAAAAGTGGTATCAGTTATTCTCCTTGTACAGTTTAATATCTTCTCTTAATCTCTTCTCCCATCATGATAATTCACATGCATTAGCCTTTTCATCAACGATACCAAATCCAAAACAGCCTTCTCTAGAATAATATTCCATTAGTTCTCAAACTTTTTATCTTTATATGGGCACAAACTAATATCTAATCATTTTAAATGTTTTGTTTTCTATGTGATTGACTACATTGAATCTGACATTGGGGTGGAGATGCCAAAATGTATAAGATGCCTAGGAGTATGAAAATCAGATTAAACTGAATGCAACGTCTGTCAATGGCCTTAATGGTAATATTAATTTTAAGTACATTTTAAAGAAACACAAATTAAACTTGTCTATGATTAAGTATACTTAAATTAGGTGTTGACAGATTATTTAAAAAAATTCCTTGTTGGGTGCATTGCTGATGACATCATGCCTTTAGCTGTATTTATAGATTAACCGTGATTTTAACATTTATTTATTTATTTTACATTTGTTAAATAAATAAATGTTAAAATCACGGTTAATCTATAAATATAGCTAAAGGCATGATGTCATCAGCAATGCACCCAACAATTTAGAGTCTGATGAAGTCTACTATAAATGAAAGGGCTTAGTATTGGTTAAAGTTTTTGTTTTCGGAGTTTTCTGTTATTCTGTCCTGGTCAGCTGTTTTTCTATGTGTTTTATTTTTTATTTTTATGTGACCGATTCTACATTTTTTTACTAACATTAAAATATGCATGGATTTACAATATGAGACACAAACTGTACAACTGGGTATAATTTTATTTTGGACTAACGAAAAGCTATAATTTTAAGGCTTAAATAAATCAGTTTTGCCAGAGTTTTTCCTGTTTTCCAGTTTTTAGCTTTCAGTTGTTCGCTTATTGGATTTATCTGCTTGTATAGCTGCTTACTTTGGGTGTACTCCTGCTGAGTTTGCTGTTGGATTTCCTTTGGGAGTTTACAGGCCGTTGGTTTCCTTTGTGTGTTTCCCATAATTTTATTATTAACACTATTGCTAGTACTCTTGGCTGCTTTTTTCTTTATTTCACAAAAAAGTGCTATTTTATGTGAAAGTCTGTATATGTTATTAATTATTTTACTTTACTGTTAATTTGATGAATAACATGCTTGTGGTTCTGACCTGCCTGGTTACATTTGTTTGCTGAAAGTTATTTGTGGTTGTGCTCAGAGAAAACTGCTGAAGCTTCTCCTTTGCAATTTATTCCAATATTAGCGTATTTCATTGACAATATAAGTGTATACATTTAGGGTTCCTATTATATGATCGAACATGCATTCTTTCGAATGTGTCTTCATCGAACTTGAAAGCACGAAATGACAAAATAGCAAAACGGCATATTAGCAATTTCTTTCCCTGGGAAAGAAATCGCTTGGCCACCTCCGTTATTTTGCCGTTTTTGTCACTGTAGTGAGATCTTGGAGTTCGTATATTTAAGTAGGGGGGTGTGGGGGGCACAGCCCCTTACATCGAGGGGTATGGGGGGTGAAGCCCCCCACTTTATATAATGTTTTAAAGTTTTTTTTTCTTTTGTGGAACAGCAATTTTTTTTTCCCTTGGAAAAAAATCGCTGTTCTAAGTGTTCGGAATTATAAGCTTTCACTTACATGGGGTTGATAAATCAGCATTCGCTTTTTTAAGCATTCGCTGATTTAATATAGACCCTACATTTATACGCATGCTTTGGTTTGATTTCAGCAGTATAAGTGCTATTTTTTTTTCATCTGGTCCTCTAAAAATACATATGTGTGGCATATATGTTTGCATTGATAGAGATATAGATGTGTTTGTGTGTGTGTGTGTGTGTGTGTGTGTGTGTGTGTGTGTGTGTGTGTATATAGATATATACACAAAAAACATTGTTTCTCAAACTAACCTGGTGCACTAAATACATAAATATAACTTATTTAATATTGTTGCACAAACTGGACTACATTTATTTTGTAATGCTGATAATTGATGTAACTCACTGAGCTTTTCTCGTTATCTTAAGTTGTAAAACACTTGCAGTGAACTGCTTGCTTTATTACTATACGTAACTAATTGCATTGTATGAAATTTCATTGAATTGTATTGTTACTTTAATTCTTTTTGAGTTTTTCACCCCGAGCCTCTGCTGAAAAGGGGCTAGAAAAGCCCATTTGGACTTTCTTGATAAACAAAAGCAGTCTATAAATAAATAAATGTATGCATGTGATATACTGATGTAGTAATTTTGGCAGTAATCTTAGTGCAGCTGCTCAACAAACTGCCATTTACTAGGGCTGTTAAAAAGAAGGCATTGGTTTCACATCATTACTAAGGACAAATTAATCTCTCCATATGATGCATGTAGCTTACATGCAGAGGTATGATTGGTGCACATCAGGTTAACTTTTTCACATCATCTCTAAGGATAAATTCATTTCCATTTATGTGTGTGCAGCGTACATTCAGAGGATTAATTGGTGCACATCAGGTTAATTTTTTCACATCACCACTAAGGACTGATGTGTGTAGCATAAATGCAGAAGTATAATTTGTGCACATCAGGGTACATTTTTCACTGCCATTTTCTAAGACTGTTAAAAAGAAGGCATTGGTTTCACATCATCACTAAGGCTAAATTGATCTCTGTATATGATGTGTGTAGCATACATGCACAGTTATAATTGGTGTACATCAGGTTATAAAAGTTTGGATATTTTTCATATTGTTGCAGGAAACTTAGCAACATGATGGCTAAGGTATCATTTTGAAAATGGCATTCATGAGGACAAATCATCCAAAAGATGTGATGCCTATGTAGTACACCAAAACAGAGGTAACTAATGGGCTTACTTCGATCCATCGAAATGACAGTTTATCGTATCTCAGTCATACGAGTCCGTTTTAGTGAAAGTTCATTAATTCGAAAATGCACTTTCACGAAAATCAGTTCAGCAAAGAGAGGTCGCAAGTTCCAGGATCCTGTGGTGGTTCAGGTATGTTGTTTCTTCAGTGGTGTATGGGAGGGGGATTGTGGTATAGTGAAGATAAGGGAATATTCCCTTTTCCCCACTGTAGTGCGATCTCGGTGTTAGTATATATAAGTAGCGGGGAGTGGGGAGCAGCCCTGCAAAAATGTGTTTACTGTATTCGTTTTATTTCCTTTTGTGGTTCGGTGACTTGATTTTCGTGAAAGTGAGGACTCGTGTGAGTGAAATTCGATAAACTGTAATTTTGATGGGTCATAGTAGACCCAAAATAATATATTTGCCTTATTATTAAGTGCATAAGATTTTTCATATTTTGTATCTTCTAGGAATATTGAGATCCGAATTTCATAACATGCCTTTTGACACATAAATACACATTTAGTAAGCAAAATGATCTCTTTCATACTATCTCTGACTAGAAGTTTGATCAACAGCATTTCTTACTCTTCCATGAAACTCCTACTGCTCTTGTCATGGCTCCACCACCTCATCATTAGCTACAGGAGTCCCCTGGAAGTTTCCATGTTGTTTAGCTCTATTGCTTATAGCAATGGTTGTCGGGGAACTCATTTTGACTTACTCTCAGTTTCTTCCACATTTGTAAAGGCAAGACACCCCCTGGAAAAAAAAAACTTTCAACACAGGTAGAAAAGATAATTTATATTTTAACCTGTGTTTTTTACACTCTTTAATCACATTCATAAACTACAGCTTCTGCTGAAAAATCACTTACAAAAATATTATGGCTGACATATACCACTTTGCCTGTTACTATATAATTCCTTCCTGGTTGCCTTAACTACCACAGCATTTGTTTCTTTTTCATGTGTAAAAGAAAGCTACAATAAGAATCACACTAGGTTTACTGCATAAGCTCTGTGATACAGATACTAGCACCCAGCTCCCCTTCTCAGTCACCAAAGATGATTTTATGAACCCTGTCCATAGCACCATTTTCATATTAAAAAAATCCATAAAATCCAAACCCACTGCTTCTGCCAGTATCCCAATCAGTTTCAATCTGCCTTCATTTCCTTCCTCCATTTTGAGTAACTTTTCCAACACATACTCCATGTGATCAACCAAGTTATCTGTCTTATTTCCCTCTTCCAGCACTCACTACTGGATCGATGTAATGGCAAATTGTTGATCTCAGAAAAAAATTACTACTATCACATTTGTACAGCCCTAACATCTTAATATATCCATTCAAAAGACTAAATATATGCCAAACTTCACTTCTTCAAAACTTTTTATCTCCTTAATGGTCAAGCAGATTGTCCTTTTACCATCTTCAAAACACTGCTGTTAAAGCCAGTCATCTTCTTAAATACCATCTGTACACAGTTCTTCAGTACATTAGACCTAAACTTGAGAATGGAATAGCAATATGGAAACCTTAGAAGAAAATAAGCATGAGTAAACTAGAAAGTGTACTGCAGAAATATACCAAGGGCATCAGTTGATTTGAAGTTATTGTGAAAGACATCAGACAATGTATATAGATGATTTACATTAAAGCAAGCACTAGTTTAGATATTTTTAAGAACAGCCTGGTCACTTATTATGGGAACAACTGTTCTGGTATATTGGCAGGTTAGAAGGGCATTAATGCCTATGCTTGAAATATTTGTATGTACGTATGTATATATGTATAAAGATAATGCAAACATAGGAGATGGAGAGGTCTATGCTCCATGAGAGCACAGCCAGTTCAGTGGGAAAATAACTCTGTAATTAGGTACAAGAAGAGCTGGACAGCTGTTTGTTTGTAGTGTCCATAGCCAGAGATAAAACATCTCAAAAACTGCAGCATGTGTTGAGAAAAGTAATGGTGAACAACACAAAGGTGGATTATGAAAAAAGGTACCATGAATAAACTAGACTGTTCTTTTTTTCTCCTCTGCAGAGATATGTTATCTTCACTTACTTTGTTCGTCAAATCCTACTAATACTGGTGTATAGATGGATGGTGCTTTCTTTGTCTAATGGAGTGAATTACAAAGATAAAAATGGCATCCTGCAGTTACTGAAACCATGGGGCTAATTACAATAAGGGATTCAAAATCTATATGAAGATTTCCTGAATGCTAATGCAACTAATAGTTTTGTTCCTTTCAAGCCATTTGCCTTTTCTCCAGAAGATACTTGTTAGTGTATTCAGCCTGGGTTATAAACAAATTAATCAGCTGGATTTACTTATTATTTTCTAGTGGTGGTGACTAATTATTATGGATAAATACTTGAAATGCTTTAAGTATCAGTGTTTTTTTTAGATATATGTACACTTTTTCAGGAAAGATGAAACCAAAGCAAAGCTATGTGCAAAAAATTTCCTTAGCAAGCTGCAGAATTTCTAGTCATCTTGCACAGACAGTGTGCTGTCATACACACACACACACACACACACACACACACACACACACACACACACACACACACACACACACTTATCACAAGCTCTATCAGTACATAATCAGTTGTCTAGTTCTGTAATCCAATTGCATGTCACTGAGTAGTGATGGTGATCCTGTATGCTGATCATCAAGAAATACCCATATAATGTTACTTGCCAAATGTGCTATTTGTTGGGGCCCAAAGTAAAGAAATATCAGTATCACCACCTAATAACTAATTATTATTAAGATATTTACATATGTACATGTATAGGCATATGTATACAGGGCTGGATCCAACACAAGGCAACCAGGGCAGCTGCTTAGGGCCTGGAGGGGGGGGCATAAACATAAGTGATGGTACTACAAAAAAAAATACTTGGGTCTGTCCCATCACTTTGTTTTTGACATGCTGCAGCTCAGACTTCTTCTATTTCACTTGTTCAAATGTTGAGCAATATGAGAGATGGAGAGAGACTTCCTGAAGTTTGTTACAATCAAAATGGACCAATAGCAAGCAAGCTTGCAATTTAACACTAATGTTTTCTTTTGAAAAAGCCAGTACTGTGCAGTGCTGAAGATATTGCCATATTTAGTATGGATCTGTTAAGTAACAATGGAGTGGGCTATGTATTTTGCTGTGTGTGTGTGTGTGTGTGTGTGTGTGTGTGTGTGTGTGTGTGTGTGTGTGTGTGTGTGTGTGTGTGTGCACGTGTGTGTCCCTGACTTTGGCTCATATTTTTGCCTTCCTCCTCATAAAATGTTTTATCTTTTGGTACATCACTGAGGATCACAGTTGGTTAGTCAATAATGCCAGTCATTAGAGTTTCATAGTTCTTATTAGTTCTTATTTTTCATGTCACACTTGCTGTTTTGTTAACTTTTAAACTGAATTAAAGTTTTGTGGCACTTAAGGCTCTAATCTGAGCTGCTTCTTGTAATTAAAGGTATGGGGATTAATTCCTCCCACTTCCATGTGCCTATTGTGTGATTTTGAGCAACCCAGATAGTGCTCTTGGGTTGCCCCTGAAAAGGGACAGATTGTCCAAAGGGTTTACCCAGTTAACAAACAGATGAAATTTAAAACTATATATATATATATATATATATATATATATATATATATATATATATATATATATATATATATATATATATATATATATATATATATATTAAACTTATGCTTCTTTTTGGCCTTTGTCCTCCCATTATTTCAGTTTTGTCTGGAATTCTTAACCAAAGAAGAGAGGTATTTTGATTCCTAGAAAAACCTGAGGCTTTCTGGCAAATTGTTGTTGATTGCAGTCACTAAATAATGACAGACGTGAGTTTCAGACTTTGCATCCTTCAGAAAAAGCATGCTAATGCAAAGTTTGTTATTCTAGGCGATTTTCTATGTATATAAGAGAAATATTTAAAATGTGTTCCTGATTTTGGGTCTTTGCCCTTGATTCTTGTTTTTAAATGCCTTTGTTAAAATATCAATTATAACATAGGCACACATTCGTTAACAGAAAACAAATCATTTTAACATTTTCCATTTAAATACAACATACATCACATATATTTTCTTTGCTACTATGATCAGTCTAACATTACAAAAATTGCTGAATGTCTGTCTTTCCTTAAGCCTCACTCCTCCACCTCTTGAAAATTAATACACGTGTATTGCTCTCATGGTTTCCATTTAATTCTGTGTAATCTGCTCCTTTACTTTTCTAAAGATCCCTTTTCTAGTTCTTTTATCTCTTTTATAATATTCAATACCTCAAATATAGTTGGTGTTGACTTTGATTTTGATTTTCTAGTAATTGCTTATTTTGCAACAAATTAAACTTAATAAGGCCTTACTACGTCTAGGCAATTCAGACCCTGCATCCCATCTCAAAATAATCATTTCATTACTTACAAACATTTGCTCACCCGATATTTCTGAAAGAGTACTCTGTAGGGAATTTTTCAAATCTGCCAGTTCATTACTTTCCCAAAACATATGTTCTCACTTTCACACCTCAACATTTGTTATCTACTTGCGGAAAAAATTCTTTGAAGTCTGCTAAGAAGTTGCAAGGGCAAAGAGGAGTTGCAGTGGGTTGCACTGTATGGTTCTGACAGCAACAAGCTGAGATACATTTCTGGGACATTATGTTTGCATTGTGTGGTTTTGACAGCAGTGAGCTGAGAAACATTTCATAGCCATTATGTATTTATTCATTCATTTGATCTCAAGCAGATGTCTGAGGTGTACAGTCATGCAAGTGGCTGTAATTCATAGTCACGTGTGTGTGTGTGTGTGTGTGTGTGTGTGTGTGTGTGTGTGTGTGCGTGTGCGTGTGCGTGTGCGTGTGCGTGTGTGTGTGTGTGTGTGTGTGTGTGTGTGTGTCTATGTGCAGGCAAGTGCATGCAGACAGAGGCCATAGTTCACAAGTGTCCCTGATTTGTTTCATAGTAGTGATCTATTCTTCAGAACATATGGTGTGGTAAAGTGTTGTGGACTGTAGTTAACAATGACAAACATGAGTTTCTTGCTTCATTTCTTCAGAAAACCCAAACTCTGTTATAATTGCAACTTTCTAAGTACATAAGAGTATTTCTTGGCCTAGTATGAATATGCCTGGGTTTTCTCCACCACTTACCTGTATACTCAGTCTACACTACAAATATATCATATAAACATTACAAGCATCAGTAACAAAATAATTGACAATCATGCATGGCTAAATACCAGTGCTCTAGACATCCTAGCCATCTTGAAACTCAGATGAAGCCAGACATCAAAGGTGAAGAAATCACCCCTCCAGGCTACAACATATATAGACTTGACAAAAGGCAAAAAAAGATGATAGCATATCTATACTGTATTCTTACACTGTAGAACTCTCTCTCTTTCCCTACCAAATACTTCCCCACCTTCAATAATGCTGAGACACCCATTTCCATCCTCAAACTAAATGACAGGAAAAACCTCTGTATTATAGCTTTATGTATATCCCACCTGGTGCCTTCCTCAACATTCTAAATGAAGTGGCTCCCATACACAGATACACAGAAAGAGAAACAGACAAAACACTGCCTCCATCTCTCTGTAACAATAAACAATTGCAGGACAGGCATAAAGCATGGGAAATATGTCAAGTTAACAAAACACAGGAAAAATCTCCAAAACAAACCAAAACAAATGTTAAAAATGATAAAATACATCAATATTTTAACTTACAAAAGAATCACCAAAAAATCCTGTTACTTTCTGGACATCCATCAAAACTTTTATTCTCAGGTAGAATATAGCAGACCAGTCCATACCCAAACATGCACCTAGACAATGTTGCTGCATTATTTAACCTCCACTTCATCGACAGCATAAAATCACAACTTAACAAAAACACTACCCATTCAACCTACCTTAACTTCCAAGTCAGTGGCAACCATGACACTTTTGCGCAGATCTATGATCACAATGATAACAATGTGTACGACATGCTTTACACTCAGTACTATACAGCCCATCAAAAAACACTGCACTATGTTCAAAGTACTTTTCTATTTAAAAGGAAGAGTTAATGAAGAGACTTAAGCATGTCTCAAGCTACAATAGTTGAACAGTAGAGCTTTGCGACAGGCAGAAACAGTTTACCATATCTATACAATTGCCCATGTACAATCTCTGGCAAGGAAAAGGAAAAAGAAAAAGATGCACATATTGTGCACTGGCTAATAAAGTACTTTGGCTCTAATGCTATAATTCAAATAATTACATTATTGTTAATTTATTGTTACTACTAAAGTGGAAAGATGGAAAAATGTAGACATTTGAATCTTAGGAAAAATACAGCCTCTGGTCTTCTAAGCTATAGTATGCATGTAACTTAAATTTATGTGTAATTGTTAATGTAGATTACTTAATGTGTGTCCATGTATATTACTGAATGTCTGTTTAAAAGTATTTATAATATGTTGGAGCTTTTCTCCCCAGGCCTCCGCTGAAAAGTGTTTTAGACTAAACTTGGTTGAACAAACCTGATAAACAAAAGTAAAATAAAATTAAAATTAAAAAAAAAAAAAATGCATATATCAACAGATAATCTGTATTCTGTAGCTAGTAAAAATGCATACAGCTGTTTTTGTTAGCTTGTGTTTGAAATAACATATCTAAGTACCCCAAAGATTCACAATATAATACTTTTTGAAATCTCTGTCCCCTCAAGAACTGTATTCACATATAAGACGATTCTGGTCAATTTACATTTAAAATTCTAAATTAGATATTTCTGCATAGTTATAATTTTAATAAATACATAAAGGTGGGAATATTACAATTTACATCAACACCCTACCAGCATAATTTTTGGTTTGTAACGTCATACACATCCTCTTTAATTTGGTCTTTTTTTTCCAAAGCTCTGTCTGCAAGGTAAAACTTGTTTAGCAGGCCGGCACAGAACTTATTGAACTGATATGTAGTGTTTGGCACACTGGGATTGCTCTCCAATATTCAGAAAAAAGACAAATCAGTTAAACTCTACTATAGCGTAATAACCAATTTTAAGAAATACTAAGCACTCCCTGCTTAACATGTTAAGGTGGGGTCTCGCACTAGGCAACAAATCTGCTGGTACTGACCAGCAAAAGTTAGCAGCAGAATAAGAAAATAGATTATGTTTCTGCCTGCTTTCCATACCGATAAGTAGTCCCTTCTTCTTCTAAACTTAGTATGTAGAACAACAAGATGTGTGTTCACCTATATTTTCCGAAGGATACAAAGTCTGAAATTCAAATGTAAGTCATTATTTAGTGATTTCAATCCTCAGTGTGGTTTGTCTAAAAAACAAAGATGTTATGAGAAACAGACCAAACATACATAGCAAAAATCTGGACTTTCTGCAAAAATCTGGACATTTGAGAGGCACGGCAAGGCGAGTGTAACCATAATGAGATTGTGCTATACTATCTTTCTGACAGCACTCACTAAGTGTTGTATGACTTTGAAAGCCAGCAAAACACTTTGCATTTTTTCCAGTAACTAGTAGTACATGGTGTAGATAAAGCTCTATGCACTACAAAGAACTATGATCAAGTCTCTGATTATAACCTTTAATTGTGCACTTTTGACATGGATGCCAAGATTCACCTCTTAAATTTCACTCTCGGGGTGAATTTCTTGGTATCAATGTCTCAAACTCATAATGAGCAGGTTATGATTGGCAACCCGTTCATAATCCTCTAGCTATGTCCTTGTATGTTAATTCAGCCTTCCAGGACAATGATATTAAACATATTAATACCTATGTGGTGTGGAATGTCATATCTCCATCAGCCTAAACACATCCTTGTATTCCACAGCATTTTCTGAGAATAACCTTAAAAAGCATAAGTTAAACAAATGTAAATATTTTGGTGAACAATAAAAGCTATTAAAACTACACAAATATCAATGTTATCAGTAAGAAGCATTCTTTATACTGATAATAGTTGGTTTATTCATAGTCTTTCCATAAATATTATAAATATAAGGCACTCAAACCCAGAATTACATTTTTTGCTAAACTTTTACAGACTAATTGTCACATCTTGGAAACTTTACAACCTAGACACATATTGTTTGAACATTTTTGTTAACCAGACATAAGCTTTCATATAACAGAAATAAATTCCTCTCTGAGTGCATGTTTATTGAGATATTTACAGAAATATGAAAACATACCCTTGATTGTATAATCAGCAATATATAATAACATTAAATATCTGTCATTATACAACGACCCCCTATTAATATTCTAAAACGTGCACGCTGATTGGTCAGTGTGCACGTTGTAAATTAGAGTTATACTAATGGAAAAAGGTCCGGTCAGCTGGACTTTTTCCATTAGTATAACTCTTTTTTTTAAAGCAACGGAGAACGCAAGATCTCCGTTGCTTTTTACACACTGTCTCGCTATGTTAAACGAGTTTAACATAGCGAGACAGCTTTAAAAAAAGTAACGGAGATCTTCGTATCTCCGTTGCTTTTTTTAAAGGTGTCTCGCTATGTTAAATGGATTTAACATAGCGAGACAGCTTTAAAAAAAGCAAAGGAGATTCTCGGTTGCTTTTTTAAAAGCTGTCTCGTTATGTTAAACTCCTTTAACATAGCGAGACACTTTGTAAAAAGCAACAGAGATCTTGCTTTCTCCATTGCTTTTTTAAAACTGTCTTGTTATGTTAAATGGGTTTAACATAGCGAGACAACTTTAAAAAAAAGCAACGGAGATTCTCTGTTGCTTTTTTTAAAGCTGTCTCGCTATGTTAAACTCCTTTAACATAGCGAGACAGTTTGTAAAAAGCAACGCGATTTTGCTTTCTCCGTTGCTTTTGCCCACAGCTCTGATGTACTGCGTACATCAGAACTGCCACAGAATACCAGACAGCTGCGGAAGGGCAGCAAGGAGGCATTATACAATGCCATTATTTAAGAAAAGTAATTTTTTTTTTCTTAAATAATGTCATTGTATAATAGCAATAACCCACTTCTGAGTGTGGGTAATGCTGGATTTACCCACGGTTGTCTTTGTTTGGCCACTCGGGCTTCGCCCTCGTGACCAAACCACACCAACCGTGGGTAAATCCAGCATTACCCACACCCAGGCATGGGTTATTGCTATAATATGTGCAACTTCCAGTATAAATATAAATGGCTGTTTCCATCAACAACATCCAAGGATTCATCTGATGCACTGCAATAGTTTGTAAGTCACTTAAGTACACATGGAAATATTGATTATTTTCATAATTTCTTACAAACAAGTAGCAGTATCTTCAGAATAATGTGATATAAATGGACATTGACAATGAATTTTACTGTCTCACATCTGGCATTTCCCACCATAGTCCTCAATATCATATAGGTCTCAGTTATGAAAATATGAATAATAAGTGGAAAACAGTGATTAATTTCTCTACTGCATGACATCCTAGATTAACAAATCTTAGTGTATTTTTGTTAATTACTCCTTGTCCTTTCCAATGATTCATGTTATTAGCTGGCAAGTTACTTAGTTAAAGACGCCAGACCAAAAAAGGTCTGGAACCCATAAAGCAGTGTATTTTAACTGGAAGTATACAAAAAAGTGTTACAGGCTTGAATGAGTTAAAGATCCATAAAAAGAAAATTCTATAGGTAGCCAGAGGAAGATTTAATAAATAATAACACATTGAACCTCAAGCATACTATCCTCGCAGCTTCACAAAAGGCTCTGTCTGTTGGAATGGAAATAAAGTCTGTGTAATAACTGTCTGTGGATTTCCATTCATTTGGTTCCTGAACTCAGGACATACATAGGTAACAATGCTTTCAAGTCATGCAGTCACTGGAAAAACAAGGGTGTGTCTCTGGCAGGATTCCAATTATCCCTCTGGTTTTGTTCTGTCCAGAGTTAGATGTTCTTTGCCCTGCATTCATCATCTAAGAAAAAAGAAAACAAATTCCACCATGCCTGTGTCAGAGCAGAGCAGAGAGTAAAAAAAAAAAAAAAAAAAAAAGTAAGCAAAGTAATCCACCAAATCTTTTTGCAGAACTTGTATGCACTAAGCAGAAAAAAAAGCTACACCCATGAGTGAATGACAGTGCCTTGCTGTCTCACATGCTCAGCCAGTGAAAAGAAAACAAGGGAAACCACTAAGAGAAAGGAAAGTGTTATCTGTAGTTCTCTGGCATTTTTAGTGACTGAACACTCTCAACAGCTTTCATTGGGCTTGTACAATGCTAGTTTCCATAGCACTTACAAACAGAGCTCTGCCGACCTCAGGAGGACAAAGAGAGCATGTTTCTTGTGAAGCTATTTCTCTGCATGCTAGCACTGTGTTATTTTGTACTGAACTTTTATGAAATATGTACGTAGCTAGGTTTCATACTGCAAAAGTAAATATAGTTTTTTTTTCTTTACATATAGTCTCTTCAACTGTTTAATTCTCTCTGTCCCTCTCTATCTCTCTCACCCCACCACCGCACAGAAAGAGTTGCTCCTTTTCAGAAATATTAATATATGAATCTTAAGGCAGAATTTGGTAAATAAAACATCCCATACATAGATACGCGCATATATAGACAGAGACAGACAGGCAGCACTCACACCTGTACATACTTTTCATTGTTTTCTTTCCCATGGGGATGCAGTAAACTCTGTGTAGGCTTACGTGTTTGCGTGATGAGCAGCATTGCCAATCTCATATGCATGCCACGCGTTGTGCTTACACAGATACATGTAAGGTTTGTTGCTGGACAGGAAACTGTGTAAGCAGCATAAAGGCATATAACAAAAGCAGGTAAGTTTACCTATCAGCAAACTTGCTCTGCGGAATTGCGCAGACAGCCATAATGACTACAAGGGGTAAAATTAATGCAATGAATGCAGTAATACATTATATAAATTACTCAGTGCAATGTACACTACAACGTGTTTTTGGTGTACTGAAATAAAAGTTTTGTGGTGATCATCAGGGGTACATAGAATGCAGTATAAATACAATAGTCTGATGAAGTGTGCTTATTGAAAAGGGCTACAGACATGAATAGTAATAATGAAGAAAGAGGAGGAGGACATGTGAAACATGATAATGTAAACTAGATAAGGGCGTGTCAATGTATGTACACCCCAAAGACAACTTGTTAGCATGTAAAGTAATCACATATGTATGCTATGCTCTACTGAGAAAATAAGCTGAGTAATGTTTGCATTTATACTTTGGCTGGTGGTCAGTGGGCACAGGGGGGGCATTTGATCCAAACCGTCAGATAGTAGATTGTCTGTTTTCTCCAGTTGAGTATGGCTGGTGGCCTCCACAGACCTGACCAAGAAAATCCAGGGTCTCAAATACCTATCCTATACAGATAGACTAAAAGCCCTGTCCCTCTACTCATTCTCATACAGACTGCTCAGAGATGACCTGTGTCTGGCATACAAGGCCATTTCAGACCCAGCCTTGATGGAGTTGTTGCATATCTGTAAGACAAACTCCACTCGCACAACCCACACGCAAGGCCTTAACCTGGTCTGTGACATTAATAGAACTTGTTGGCGGGACAGATTTGTGTCCCAAAGACTCCCCCATCTGTGGAATAGACTCCCTCTCCATGTCAAGCAGAGTACCTCTCTAGCCCTCTTTAAGGGGAACCTGGACAACTGGATGGGAAACAGAAAATATACCCCTGGGATACCACCTGTTGGACAGGGGAAACAGGTGCTGACTTTGAGGGAACATGGGTGAAATTCTTGGCTAGGCTTATAGGGGCCTCTGGACCAATAGCCTAGTATAGTCCTATGAACCTATGAACAAACAGCTCTGCACTTAGTTGTGTATTCCACTTAAAATTACATACTTATTTAAACAATGATGTGTGACACCTCCAAATACACCACTGACTTTGCATCATATTCCACACAGTGGTACTGTTTACACAGTCATACAATCTACCTATGTCACATAATTACATCAATTGTACATCATATGCCTATATGTTTTTCATTCAAAAGCTGTGTGTGAGAGGCCTGATACCATATTTGGACACATTACAAATGAGGAGGATGTGGCTCAGGAAGAACTGTTACTGACAGAAATGCTGATAGGGACAAACTGGTGCCAGGGACCATCTCAGTAATCTTTGGAAATAGCAAACCAATTGCACATACAATGAATTCACCAAGGTTGTAATTCCATCACAACTTGTGACATATTTATGTATATAACATCATTACAACATGTGGATGAAACAAGACATATGTCCCCATGTAATCAGTATGACGTTATACTGATGTATGTTACAGAGCATTTAATGATGGCAGGTATACACATACACACATGTGCCAAACTCCAAGTGTCACTGTGATGGTAGAATGAGAGCTGCATAGAATGTTGATATACTCCACTAGAAAAACACATGGCTTACTAAGCCAACAATATACATAGTATTATCCCAATGTCAACAGTTCTCAAGAGCCATATTACAACAGCTGTTATTTACAGAACATGTAATCAAATGGCAGCAACAGCCACCAATAAATTACCTCACATTACAGATTGCATTACCCTCTTGCAGACCTACTGTACATGCACACCTCAACACAGCACATGTGGGTGACAGCAACATTGACATGTGCAATGTTCATTGGGTCATTGAACATTACTAGGCTAACGGCTAACATCACATAAAATCATAGCCATTATTATAGTATGTTATCCAAAATCAATATATCTATACGAGGGAAGATAGTAAGGGTAAGTGCGTATGTGTGTATGTGTTTGATTGGGTCCCTATGAGTTCACCGACAGTTCAGAACATCGACACTCACCTCTTCGATACCAAATCATCAACTGTTCATAACATCGACATTTCAGGTAAGCGATCTTCCCCCTTGCAGGACCCATGGTTGCACTTGTTTCTCTGTTACAACGCGTAAGGTTTACGTGACTCTTTACAATTTACCCTGACAGCGTTGTTCTTAACTTCGTAACAGAGAAACAAGTGCTACCATGGGTCCTGCAAGGGGGAAGATCACTTACCTGAAATGTCGATGTTATGAACAGTCGATGATTTGGTGTCGAAGAGGTGAGTGTCGATGTTCTGAACTGTCGGTGAACTCATAGGGACCCATTTGATTGTATTATATACTGCTTCTCTTCATATGTGACATGTGCAATATTCTATAACAGAATTGACAACCACACATCTAGTGGTCTGGAGATGGCTTGCAAAGGCTCATGGAAGGACTCTGCTTCACAATGTGTATGTATGCATCTTTGAGATAATGACATCCTCCAGTCTTGTGCAGGAAGGCTGTTATGTGGACAGAGAGAAAAATGGGATGTTGGATACATGGTCCTATGTTAACATTTCTCCTGAGTGGTTAAACGAAAAGAGATTCAAAAGATCATGCAATGACTGTGATGTGCCACCAACCCCACACACAGCAGTTGACTGAAGTCAGATTTGAACACTAAACCTGAGCAGGTATAGAAGATGGATTCCGCACCATGGGGTAGCACCACCACATATGTCTAACTTTAAAAGTGTCACAATGCACTTTATAGAAGATAATAGCATCATAGCATACTGAGAAGAAGATGTTGAAAGGAGTGTCTGATATAGATGTGGAGTCATATCTTGGTGTAAAATTGTCTCAGAAATATTATTTTCATAGGATCATAGGCGTTTACTAGGCTATCGACCCGGAGGTCATTTCAAGCCTAGCCAATTCATCCCAATGTAATACCATAGATACTCATAGTCAATACCCATGATTGTATTTAGTAATGATTGCCCATGTCCAGTAGGGTTGTGGGCACTATCCCCGGTAACAATTTACGGTGTCCCATCCACTTGTCCAAGCTCTTTCTGAACAGTGTCATAGAGGTGCCCTGATTCACATTAATTTGTAGCCTATTTCAAAGACATGGCAGTCACTGGGAGACAGATCTATCCCTTCAGCATATCCTGTTCAATTCGCAGGCCATATTTAGGTCACTGGAATGGGTAGCTCTAGTCCTGTTTGCTTTATGGATGTGCAGCAAATTCATTAGGCTTGGGTCTGGGATTGCTCTGCAAGCCAGGCATAAGCCTCCCCTAGGAATTCTATATGATACAGAATATAGTGGCAAGGACTTTAGTCAGTCTGTGTAAGGCACATGCTGGAGTCCCTTGATCTTCTTTGTTAGAAACCTCTGAGGTCTCTCCAATTGCTGCACATACTTCATACAGTGCATGCTAAAAGGGGTGTTCTACTCAATTATGGGCCTGATCAGTGATGAGTATAGAGGGGTTATAACCTCCTTTGCTGTAGAGGTGATGCTTTTACTAATCAAGTGTGCTACATAGAAAGTCTTCCTTACAGTAGACACATGGTGGTCAAAGTTAAGGTTGCAGTCAACTTGTGATTCCAGATCCCTTACCACTTCATAGGTACTTAGGGTACTGCTGTTGATTTGATAGTATGAAAGAAGATTGTTTTGCTGAATGGAATGAGGATGCATTTCTTTGCATTCAGTTTGAGACCATGACTAAGACACTAGTCGTTGGTCTGTGTAAGACCCTCCTGAAGTATACTGACATCATTTGGGGATTCAATAATTGCACCTAGTTTTCAGTTGCCCACAAACTTGGTCAGCCACAACCCCTTAGTTTTTGCCTGAACTTCAGAGAAGTATATGCCAAACAGCAGGGGGCCAGCATTGTCCCTTATGACACCCCAAGGGTGTGTGTCCAGTTTGTGAGCCAGTTTGCAACCCATCTTACAATGAAGGGGTTTACATACAGTTTGCTAAGTTTATCGGTAATACCTGAGTATGGGATTGTGACAAAAGCTTTTGCCAAGTTGAGGTATGCTGTATGCACAGATTTGCCCTTGTCAGTGGCCCTGGTCACATTTTCAAAGAAATCCACCAGATTTACAGGGAGGATCTGCCCTTGACGAAGCCGAATTGGGTTGGATCCAGGGTTTGAAGGTTACCTATGTCTTTATTAATGATATGTCCCATGACCTTACAGATCAGGCTGGTCAGACTTATGGGTCTATAATTCCCTGGGTCTGTTGCTAGCACCTTTGTGGAGGGGAATAATTGTTGCTGTTCTCCATTCTGCAGGAACAAAACCTGTGGTTAGGCTATGATTGAATAGGGTACTTAATGGTGATGCTTGTTTATGTTTTAGCTTGTTTAGAAGACAGCCTGGGATGCTGGCTGGTCCCACAGAGGCTGTGTTTTTTGCCTTGGACAAGGCTTTAATGACCTGCTCTTCTGTACGGTGGGGGAAAGTTGGGGGGAATGTTTGTGATAAGTTTGGAGAGGATAAGGGAGTGAAAGTTTCACCAAGTCTATCCACTAGCAGGTTTGCTATCTCTGAGAGGAGAGTGTGCATGATACTATTAGTCACAAGTTCAGCATATGCTTAAGTCCTACCTTTTAGGCTACAAATGTAGCTGTAAAAGGCCTTATGGTTATCCTTGGTTGTGCTTGCTAAGTTTTTCTCAAAGATCCACTTAGTGGATTTGACATGTTGTCTTATTCATCTGTTGAGGCTGAGGAGGGTGCTTTTCCATTGTTGGGGCTTTGTCTTTGTTTTCTTGGACAGCAACTTTTTGCATTTGTTATAAAGTTTGTTGATGCTGGATGTCCACCAAGGTGGCTTGTTTTTACTTGAGGCTCTGGCTTTGATTCTCACTGGAACAGCCAAGTCTAAACACTTATACAAGTGATTGTACAGGGCTTTAGTGTAAGCTTCGGTGTAGTTACTACTTCCAGCTGGAGGTGGGGCTTTGAATGCATTTATACCTTCCCCAAGGAGGGTATTGTTAGCCTTGGTGAAGTTTTTTAGTCTGACTTCACCCTTTGTGAGTTTTGGTGTTAGTGCTAGCCCAAATGTGAATGACTTGTGGTCAGATTTAACTAATGAGGGTCTGACAGTTGCGGCAGTGCATCGGTTTGTCATGTTAGTGAGGACCAGATCTGGTATGTTTGTTCCTCTTGTCAGTTTGAACAGTTTGTTCCAGGACATTTGAGTTAACAAAGTCAAGAAATGTTTGCACTACTGAGTTAGGGCTAGAATAAGTTTCCTAGTTGATGGTGGGATAATTGAAATCCCCCATAACCAGAGTGTTCAGCAATATTTGGATTGACTCCAGGTTGGTCAAGTAGGCTTCATGTGCATCATGACCCATGAAGGGGGATCTATAACTAGCTATGACTTGACTGGGGTTCTTATCCACAGTAACCTGAAATTGGAGTAACTCAATGGAGTTTTCTAGACTAACTAGATGAGAGGTGAATTTATCTCTAATATAGATAGAAACACTGCCTCCTTTGGTTTTCACATGTTCAATTTGGACTCTGTAGGTGTGAAAGGCATTGTAGCCTTGTAAGGCTAGGGTACTCTGTGAGGACATAAACCAGGTTTCTGTGACTGCACAGACATCTGCATCTTCTAGTAACAGAAGTGCTTCCAGGGTGTGCTGTTTTTGGTTTAACCTGTTAGTGTTTAGCAGCATAAGCCTTATTTTGTTATGATTGGCAAATTTCATATCAGCAAATTTGTTTTTAAGACCTTGCCTAAAAACGGCACTGTGGGAGAGGCAAGAGCCTTTGCCAGTAGCTGAAAGCCTTATAGTGCCAGGTACAAACTGTCTCTGGCAAAGCAGTGAGGTTTGTTGACCATGGCCTCCCAGGCTGACAGAAACCGGATGCCCTGTGAATGACACCAAAAACTAAGCCAACTATTGAAATCAATCATTTTTTTGTTTATACTGTGGCATCATTCTAGGTGAGGGAAGTATGCTGCTGAAGGCTAGGGACATACCTGTTGGGTACACATACTCAGAGAGCTCAATCATCTCTGTCTTCATATTGCCCAGTGAGGTATGTCTCAGATAGCTCACTCCAACATGAACACACACTCAAGTTGACTACTGTGAGGTTAGAACTTCTAACTATCTAGGTACAGAAGCTGGAGAACACGTAACTTAAGACAAGTGCTACAGTACAGATCTGTCTTTCATTGTGTCAGACACTTCAGAGATGATGACATTAGCAGTGTGTGGTGAGAAGAAGATGATAGTAGGAGTGTCTTCCATGCTGTTCTAAAATGGTCTCCAGAATGTGAACTAACTGCACACACACACACACACACACACACACACACACACACACACACACACACACACACACACACACACACACACACACACACACACACACATTGAATACGGTACTTAATGGTGATGCTTGTTTATGTTTTAGCTTGTTATGAGGACAGCCTGGGATGCTGTCTAGTCCCACAGAGGCTGTATTTTTTGTCTTGGACAAGGCTTTAATGACCTGCTCTTCAGATCTGTAGGGTGGGGGAAGGCAGGGGCAATGTTTGTGATGAGTTTGGAGGGGATAAGGGAATGAAAGTTTCACCAAGTCTATCCACTAACAGGTTTTGTATCTCTGAGGGGTCAGTGGGCATGATACCATTAGTCACAAGTTCAGCACATGCTTGGGTCGTACCTTTTAGGCTACTTAGACATACCTGTAAAAGGCCTTATGGTTATCCTTGGTTGTGCTTGCTAAGTTTTTCTCAAAGATCCCCATAGTGGATTTGACATGTTGTCTTATTTGTCTGTTGAGGATGAGGAGGGTGCTTTTTCATTGTTGGGGCTTTGCCTTTGTTTTCTTGGGCAGCAACTTTTTGCATTTCTTATAAAGTTTCTTGATGCTGGATGTCCACCAGGGAAGCTTATTTTTACTTGAGGCTCTGGCTTTGATTCTCACTGGAACAGCCAAGTTTATATACTTACGCAAGTGATTGTACAGGGCTTTAGTGTAAGCTTCAGTGTAGTTACTACTTCCAGAAGGAGGTGGGGCTTGGAATGCATTTATACTTTCCCCAAGGAGGGCATAGTTAGCCTTGGTGAAGTTTTTTTATTCTGACTTCACCCTTTGTGAGTTCTGGTGTTAGTGCCAGCTCAAATGTGAATGATTTTTGGTCAGATTTTACTAATGAGGGTCTGATAGTTGCAGCAGCACATCGGTTTGTCAGGTTAGTGAGGACCAGATCTAGTTTGTTTGTTCCTCTTGTTGGTTTGAACAGTTTGTTCCAGGACATTTGAGCTAACAAAGTCAAGAAACTTTTGCACTACTGAGTTAGGGCTAGATTAGGTTTCATAGTTGATGGTGGGATAATTGAAATTCTCCATAACCAGAGTGTTCAGCAATATTTGGATTGACTCCAGGTTGGTCAAGTAGGCTTCGTGTGCATCATGACCCATGGAGGGGGATCTATAACTAGCTATGACTTGAATGGGGTTTTTATCCACAGTAACCTGAACTTGGAGTAACTCCTTGGAGTTTTCTAGACTAACTAGATGGGAGGTGACTTTATCTCTAATATAGATAGAAACACTGCCTTCTTTGGTACTCACATGTTCATTTTGGAGTCTGAAGGTGTGAAAGGCATTGTAGCCTTGCAAGGCTAGGGTACTCTGTAAGGCCATGAACCAGGTTTCTGTGACTGCACAGACATCTACATCTTCTAGTAATAGAAGTGCTTCCAGGGTGTACTGTTTTTGGTTTAAGCTGCTAGCATTTAGCAGCATAAGCCTTTTTATATTATGATTGGCCAATTTCATATCAGTAAGTTTGTTTTTAAGACCTTGCCTAAAAAAGGCACTATGGGGGAGGCAAGAGCCTTTGCCAGTAGCCAAAAGCCTTGTAGTGCCAGGTACAAACCGTTTCTGGCAAAGCAGTGAGGTTTGTCAATCATGGCCTCTCAGGCTGACAGAAACCAGATGCCCTTTGAATGATACCAAAAACTAAGCCAACTATTGAAATCAATCATTTTTTGTTTATACTGTGGCATCATTCTAGGTGAGGGGAGTATGCCGCTCAAGGCTAGGGACATACCTGATGGGTACACATAGAGAGCTCAATCATCTCTGTCTTCATATAGCCCAGTGAGGTATGTCTCAGATGACTCACTCCAACATGAACACACACTCAAGTTGACTACTGTGAGGTTAGAACTTCTAACTATCTAGGTACAGAAGCTGGAGAACACAGAACTTAAGACAAGTGCAACAGTACAGATCTGTCTTTCATTGTGTCAGACAACACTTTAGAGATGATGACATTAGCAGTGTCTGATGAGAAGAAGAAGATGATAGAAGGAGTGTCTTATATGCTGTTCTAAAATGGTCACCAAAATGTGAACTAACTGCACACACACACACACACACACACACACACACACACACACACACACACACACACACACACACACGCGTGCACACACACGCGTGCACACACACACACACACACACACACACACACACACACACACACACACACACACACACACACACACACACACACACACATGCACACACACACACATGCACACACACACATTGAATAGGGTACTTAATGGTGAAGCTAGTTTATGTTTTAGCTTGTTTAGAAGACAGCCTGGGATACTGTCTGGTTCCACAGAGGCTGTGTTTTTTGCTTTGAACAAGGCTTTAATGACCTGCTCTTCAGATCTGTAGGGTGTGGGAGTTGGGGGCAATGTTTTTAATAAGCTTGGAGAGGATAAGGGAGTGAAAGTTTCACCAAGTCTATCCACTAGCAGGTTTGCTATCTCTGACGGGTAAGTGTGCATGATGCCATTAGTCACAAGTTCAGCACATGCTTGGGTCCTACTGTTTAGGCTACATATGTACCTGTAAAAGGCCTTATGGTTATCCTTAGTTATGCTTGCTAAGTTTTTTTCAAAGATCCCCTTAGTGGATTTGACATGTTGTTCTATTTGTCTGCTGAGGTAGAGGAGGGTGCTTTTCCATTGTTGGGGCTTTGCCTTTGTTTTCTTGGACAGCAACTTTTTGCATTTGTTATAAAGTTTATTGATGTTGGATGTCCACCAAGGTGGCTTGTTTTTACTTGAGGCTCTTGTTTTGATTCTCATTGGAAAAGCCGAGTCTATACACTTATGCAAGTAATTGTACAGGGCTTTAGTGTAAGCTTTGGTGTAGTTACTACTTCCAGCTGGAGGTGGGGCTTGGAATGCATTTATACCTTCCCCAAGGAGGGCATAGTTAGCCTTGGTGAAGTTTTTAGTCTGATTTCACCCTTTGTGGGTTCTGGTGTTACTGCCAGCTCAAACATGAATGACTTGTGGTCAGATTTAACTAATGAGGGTCTGATAGTTGTGGCAGTGCAACGGTTTGTCATGTTAGTAAGGACCAGATATAGTATGTTTGTTCCTCTTGTCGGTTTGAACAGTTTGTTCCAGGGCATTTGAGTTACCAAAGTCAAGGAACTTTTGCACTAGTGAGTTAGGGCTAGATTAGATTTCCTAGTTAATGATGGGATAATTGAAATGGGATAATTGAAAAGTGTTCAGCAATATTAGGATTGACTCCAGGTTGGTCAAGTAGGCTTCATAGGCATCATGGCCCATGGAGGGGGATCTATAACTAGCTATGACTTGAATGGGGTTCTTATCCACAGTAACCTGAACTTGGAGTAACTCCATGGAGTTTTCTAGACTAACTAGATGGGAGGTGAATTTATCTCTAATATAGATAGAAACATTGGTTCTCACATGTTCATTTTGCGGTCTAAAGGTGTGAAAAGCTTTGTAGCCTTGGAAGGCTAGGATACTCTCTTTGGCCATGAACCAGGTTTATGTGACTGCACAGACATCTACATCTTCTAGTAATAGAACTGCTGCCAGGCTGTGCTGTTTTTGGTTTAAGCTCCTAGCGTTTAGCAACATAAGCCTTATTTTGTTGTGAAGTTTGTCAACCATGGCCTCCCAGGCTGACAGAAACCAGATGCCCTTTGAATGACAACAAAAACTAAGCCAACTATTGAAATCAATCATTTGTTGTTTATACTGTGGCATCATTCTAGGTGAGGGTAATATTCTACTCAAGGCTATGGACATACCTGCCGGGGACACATACTCAGAGAGCTCAATCATCTCTCTCTCTTCATATAGCCCAGTGAGGTATATCTCAGATCATTCACTCCAACATGAACACACACTCAAGTTGACTACTGTGAGATTAGAATCCCTAACTATCTAGGAACAAAAGCTGGAGAACACAGAACTTAAATCAAGTGCCACAGTACAGATCTGTATTTCATTATGTCAGACAACACTTTAGAGATGATGACATTAGCAGTGTCTGGTGAGAAGAAGATGGTACTAGGAATGTCTTCCATGCTCTTCTAAAATGGTCTCCAGAATGTGAACTAACTGCACACACACACACACACACACACACACACACACACACACACACACACACACACACACACACACACACACACACACACACACACACACACCAGTGGACTGCAGTGAGACTAGTACCCTTACCTAACTATCTACAGAACACAGTACTTAACACAAGTGCCACAGCAGAATTCTGCCTTTCTTAGTGTCAGACAGACAACACTTTAGAGATGATGACATCAACAGTGTATGTTTTTGAGAAGATGTGGGGAGGCCTGTATAAAATGGCTGTGTAGGCATATTACAACTGTAAACATTTTTGCTCTCCATGAGACTGTATTGCTGACAGTAGGAGACAAACTCATACCTTTCTGACTAAGCACACACACACACACACACACACACACACACACACACACACACACACACACACACACACACACACACACACAGAGTGGAATGAAAAAAACACAATACAAACTTGAAAAACAAAGGCTTTACTCCAACAAAAACTGTATTAAAATTCAAAAATCAAAGTTAGTGTTTTCATACACATGCAATATGTGAACTTCTTCAGACAAAAATCAGTTAACAAGTAGTCACATATATAACATACTCCCTCAATGACATCACAAATCCAATTAAGTTTTTAAAGGTCCCACACATAAAAGAAACAGCATAGGGGACATACAGTTAGTTAAACAACATATATATAGATGTATAACATTTCCTATAAAAAGCCATCAAAATAAATAATTATATAACCAATATTAAAATTCATCTTTGTAGAGATTTTATTTTCAATATGCATTTAATGCAGCAAAAATTCATTAAGCCCTAGATATGTAAAGGCATTAAATTTAAGCTGCCAATAAAGCTCCCTTTCTTCCAAAAATGCTTGTCATGGCCCCCCTCGGGATCCTTTATTAACTTGATCAGTAATGAAGTACAGAAAGTGGTGTCCATTATTCTAAAATACATGCCTAGCCAAGGCATTATTCATGTTCTGTTTATTAATACTATGCTGGTGCTCATAGATTCTTTGCTTAAAACGCATTTTGGTTTTACCAATATAGAACCTAGGATACAATTGGCATTTCACAACATAGATTACCCCTACATTATCACAATTAAATGTGCCCCTAATTTTCCAATTGTTAATGAAAAAGGAACTGGAGATGGCAATACATTTGCAGAAATTACATCTACCACATTTCCACATGCCTGCATTAAAAAGGGGGAATTCCTTTTTATTCTCCACAACACACACACACACAGACACACACAGCCACACACACACACACACACACACACACACACACACACACACACACACACACACACACACACACATGGACTGCAGTAAGATTAGAACCCCTGCCTATCTAGTTACACAAGCTAGGGGAGCACAGTACAAGCACCACAGCACTAGTCCGACTCTACACTGTTGCTGAACACTTTATAGTAGACAGCAGCATTATTGTATGTTTAGGAGAAGATGTTGGGAGGCCTGTATGAAATGGCTGTGTAGGTATGTACAACTATAACAATTTTTGTTCTCCATGACACTGGATTGATGACAGTAGAATTAAAACTCATGCTTTTCTGACTATGCACACACACACACTTACACATGCAGACATGCACAATGTGGCTGTTGTGGTAAGTTAACTGCTACATATCTATTTTGTTCCAATCTGCAGAGTACAGTAGTTAATATATGAGCCATCTCCAAAGTCTGCTTTTTCCTTGTCATAGTGGTCTTTATAAATTTTGACATCATCATTATATGATGTAGGTAACATATCCTGAGCATTGTGTGCAAAGAGTGGATTTTAGATTTTCTGCTTTGGTTCCAATGTGCAGACAGCTTCTCTAACTAGATGCAATACACTGTCAGGAATGCATGTTGCAGAACTGAGGAATATGCACTTGTTTCTCAATATGTTGCATACGTTACACACTTACAGTCACACACACACACATATTTTGTGATCAGCATGGATGCAAGTGTTGATGTACATGTTCACATTTGTGATGAAATGATGTCCACAGTAAGACATGTATATGACAATGTCAATGTCTGTTGTAAGTATAAAGCTTTATATGATGTAATAATGCAGTTTTGCTATTTATTTTGTAGTGCAGTTGGCATTTAGGAACTATTACTGACATATTCATTTTCAAGTGCATGGGTGCATGACACAGATGAGTCTGAATAAATATGTGTTCACTCACTAACAAGCCCCTTTAGTTTGGTGGTGTTTTTATGTGGAGTTTAATGGGATTAAGAAGAACTGGGCAATACACATAGTAGTATATGCCAATTAGCTATTTCCATGCGCACCACTGAACAACTGATTTGTGTGTAAGATGGCAAAGTGTTTGCACATGTGAATTCACATTTAATGAATACAACTTGAACTTGAGAAGTACTAATGCATATAGGCTATGGTAGAAATAGCTGACAGATGCTATGTTGTTTATACTGTAGTTTATACTGGAAATGTTGTGTCATAACTTTTAAGACATTAATGTCTGTTGCTATTGCCCTCCCCATTTGTGGGAAGATATGCAACAAGCAAAGTTCTCTGTTTATATGGGAAAGTAGCAATATATTTCTGTTCATTTGCCTTCCTTCACGCAAACAAGCTAAGTGGTGAGGTGTGGCCATCAACACTTTCTACAGTGCTGAATGTAAGAAATACATCTGTTGCCTAGCTTTCCCTGTGGCATCAGGTGTAAGATCAGTGCTTGCCCTCCCAGTTCAATACTTTCCTATCTACCCCATTTTCACACCATTAATCTGGTCAAAAAATGAATCACACACCACACATCTCTCAGAAATGCTCCCTAATAAAGCCCTTCACTTTTTGTCCTCAAGTTTAGAGTACAAATGACACAGAGTTCGAATCCAGCTCAATCTCAGTTTTTACACATTTTGTCAGGATGGCATTACATAATAAATGTGACATATCCTGCCAATGTGAGAGGTAATAACTACACTGAAGTACTGTATAAAAATGAACATTAGTCAATTGATTTATGTCAACAGTACACATATGGATTTACATTTTTATACATTCAGCGATCTAAATAAATGTTAGAGTAAACGTTTCAAAGTCCTGCCATTACTCTGCTTTAACTGAGTTTCTTTACTGCAGGGAGTTTAAACAGTGTTAAGCAGAAGTAACCAGACTAGTGTGGCCGATGCCATAGGACATAAAGAGCCATTCACCTTTACTAGAAATCAGTTTGAAATGCCAAACTGCATGCAAATGCTAAGGACAAAAAGTGAATGGCTTTATTAGGGAGCATTTCTGAGAGATGTGTGGTGTGTGATTCATTTTTTGACCAGATTAATGGTGTGAAAATGGGGTAGGTAGGAAAGTATTGAACTGGGAGGGCAAGCAGGGGAAAGAAGAAATGGGAAGCAATTTAGGAATGTGCAGGAGGGAATTAGAAAAGAACCATAGCTATCCACTTCTTCAACAGTGTAATATGAACATAGATAGCAAACTGGCTGAATTTGGACTATCACCTAAACACAGATGGATGACAATAACACAAACATGTTGTATAGCCAACTGAACCAAATCAAGTGTGTCGAGAAGATATATGGGTGAAGTGGAGAGCTATGTATGGGACAGCATTTTTTGTGGGACAGGTGCCCATTTTTTTTGGTTTTATTTCAAAAAGAGAGGAATGTTGGGGGAGGGATGTAAGTATTTCATGGTCAAGTAAATATGGTAGGTGAGAAAGCAGGTGCAGACAAGCAGGACAAATAAGACAGAGACAGGGATGGTGAGGAACACAAAAGACTGGGGAAGACCATGATTGGGGATAGCGAGGGGACATTGGAGGCACACACCCATCAAGCATGGGGAGAGTGAGAATCTAGTCCACACCCCCAGAATTGTCATCACTGTCCCCTTCTTCAGCTTCCCACTGGATTGCTTGACATTACGTATTTTTCTGCATTCCAACAAGCAACTTATCCAGATGGCTGAGGCATGCCCCAATGGTACATTCTACAACCTCAAGCACCATGCCAGGCAGCTCCTGGTGGGTGACAAAATCCCCACATCCACCCATACTGTCAGTGGGCACCACTGTACTAGCTGCTGGGGTAATGTTACCTGATGTTAAGGGTGCAGGTGGTGCAGCGACTGCAGAGACAATACTGCCAGGTTGCATCCCAGATGTTCTGGGCATTGGTGTGGCAGCTATTGGAGGGGTGTCAGGCTGAGCTGCAGTGATTTACCTTCCTCCCTGTGCTGGAAATCATTTTGTTGAGTGTCAGAAAATTATGACATCAGAATGGTGTGATCATACATATAAAAATAGAAAAGAGAGATAAGGGTTGGGGTAAGAGATAAAAGGAAAAAAAGAATTATTAGAACAATTATATGATATATAGAATAAATATCTACAATAAAAATACATTTTTAATTTTACATTAACTATACTTTTTACAAATCCAAAACAGGACTGAAAAATTTTGCAAATATTGCTTGCAATATGCATATATTGCACATATGCTTTAAAAAATAATACAGATAATTATGTTAACAACATGGCATTTATGCCAATTTTGCTAAAATTAATATTTACTTGTGGGATTTGAACCCACAAAATCTGAATACACTATTACAACTGACTCCTACAATTACCTTGAGCTACAGAATGAAGCATGCATACTTGAATTTACAGTTAAGATATGCATGCTTTTGCTAGTCATGTATGGAAGAACAGTACTTTTAATAAACTAAATGTTAATTTGTGCTGCATACATACCCCTTGCTTCTCTCAGTCATTCTAAGTGTTCAAAATGGACCTCCCTCTTTGCTGAAATTTTCTGGACAGCTGTAAAATAAGGAGGACAGAAAAACAGAAGAGCATTATGCATACCAGTCTTGGCTATCTCCAGCTTTGTATATCATTTAAAGTATCTTTTCCTGTATACTTACTCCACTGTGGTATGTCAGCAGTCTTAAACTCATCCATCCACTGACTGAGTTGTTCCTGGTTGTACCTTTTTAGGTTGTTGTAATGATGCCTGCATTGCTCCCCATTTAGTGGAATGCCAGTCACAATGGAGACAGCCTTGGCTATACTGATCCAAGCCTCCAATTTAAATTGAGACCTGGTATAGTCCCTATGCAAAAGCCACCTCTACATCCCATTTTGAGCCCTAAATTGGGCACTTTCCTTCGTAGCTCCTGCCATATCTACACAGGTCATCCAGCAATATGCCAAATGCATTTGTGCGATGTTAAGCATAGAGCAACAATACCAAACATAGAGGAAAGCAGTTTATGAAATAGGAAGAGTAATGTGACAGTTAGCATTAATTTATGGCTTGTCTGCTGCTATACCTGTTAAATGACTTGGCTTTTAATACATGTATTGGGGGTATACATTTTATGACTTGACACATCTTTTGTGGGGCTTTACACACTGATAATTACAATTAGTTCAATGGGAGATTCAAACCTATATAAAACAGAGAATACAAATTCTTCCACATAGATGTTTTTTTCCTTATTCCCACAGAAGAAGTGTTTGTCTGACATGCTCATTCATTATATAGACACATTAAAGAGTAAGTGGTCAACCATGTATGTGTGACCTGACAGGGTCCTAGTTTATGCATTCTCATGTGTGATGCAGGAGTATTGTGTGACAATATACTGGAAAGGCATATAATTGTATTACTTGCAGGGAAGATTTCTGAGTTCTGGGTCAGATAACACAATACATTCTATTTTTCAGGTAGACTCGTGTTATCGGAGTTGTGTAGATGACTATCAGTAAAGTATGAAGCCCACCCCAGGGCACAAAAGAAACTTAATTACAGAGACATAATTGTCAGGATACCCCCAGTCACACATATAATTCATATGATATCCACTGTTATACATAGTTATTGTTATGTATAATTATATTTTTATCTTTTTATTCAAAATTAACTAGAACAACAATAATAAAATTTAGACTGTGCTGGATTACAAACCTGGCACACCTGTATGGTGAAACAAAATCAACAAGAAAATACTACAGCAAACTGTGTTCACTATTAGGAAAATGAAAAAAAAAAACAAGCAACAGAAATGTTCACTAGTTTACTAAAACCAAGTACAAAAAGCAAAGCTTTTGGGTTTCTCCTTCATCAGTGCAGCTTTGCTTTTTGTATTTGGTTTTATTAAACTAGTGAACGTTTCTGTTGCTCATTTTTTTATTTACACCTGTATGGTGGCCATGAACTTACACCAGTTGCCACAGGTAAGGCTGGGCAGCATGTACATTTCTTTATACTCATTACTGTCCAGAGTGCTCATTGCCACAGAAAAAGTGTTTGTCAGACCTGCTCATTACATATATATAGACACGTTACAGAACTGAGTGGTTATCCATGTATTTGTATGATCTGACTGTCAGTAAAATATGAAGTCCACCCCAGGTCAGAAAAAAATTGTTAATTGCAGAAACCATAATTGTACTAATACCCACAGTTACACATTTAATATATATGATACCATGATCAATCCATCTGCTATACATAATTATTTTTATGTATAATTATTTTTATATTATTAATTTTTATATAAATTACAGTGGAAGAGCATTAATAAAACTTCGAGTCTGCTGGATTAGAACCTTGGCTCACTGGTATGGTGGCCATGAACTCACACCTGTAGCCACAGTAACAGCTAGGCATCAGTAGATTTTTTACAGCCATTAGTGTGTATGAGTGCTGACAGCTGCTCAATGCCACTTACCATTTTTGCATGGTGGAAGGCAAAAGAAGTAACACTGTATCTTTTTTTGAAAATGATAATGTCTCTTTGTTGTCTGCTGGTGTTGTGGAACTGCAGGTGTTGTGCATGCATGCTGGTTGCCATGCAATGGTGCTAAGAGGAGTTACGCTTCTCAAGGCAATTTCCATTAAATTTAAAATATGTATACACTTTGCCCTTTTGCACTAAGCTGCACACTGTGCAGATATTACTTTAAAAAAAATTACAAAATATATTTTAACATGTTACAGATCTTTACTCAACTCTGGATTTGAACTATCATATCAATGAATCCACAGAACACACTGGGAGTGTCTTATCTCTCCTTGCCAGAGAAACAACTTTGCAGCAGGAAAGCAAATCATGTGCATACACGCAAATCCCGTTTCCTCAACAGTATTAACAAGACATATACACTTGTACACTCTCATTTGTTTGTACATGTGTGGCTTACTTATTTAGTGCAATGACTGGTCACATAAACATTTATGAGTATATTTGCATCAATGCAACTCTGTCTTCTGTTTGTATTGTGTTCATACTTCTCTTATCTGTGCTGTACTCTCAACATCCAGTCCATAGCACATTTTGTATCATTGTCCTTTAAACGTATGACAAAAATACATAACAGTAAAAAACCTTTTTCAGCAAAGGCATGAGAGTTTGGCTATTAATGAACAAAATGGTAAATGTGTGCTGTTTAGTTCCATTTAAAAGCTTGCTAAAGTTACTTCTACACTGTGTAAGTGTATCCTGGGTGATCCACCGAATACAGGTAGGGTAGTCTGAATTGCGGTTGAGTCTTCCTTCTCCCTCCCACTAATCATTCACATTTGCAATTCATTAGTAACTAACAGTGAGGTAGGGCCTACACTATATTTACATATGCTACACAAAGGCAAAAGTTTGGTATTCAGCAATTCTAATGAGTTCATACCTCATTTGCATCTTCACTGTGCTCAAAGGCCTGAATCTACACTATAAAACAGTAACAGTGTAGCTGTGTATTTGGACAAAACTGAAGATTGCTATTCCTTTTGATTTATGTGGAGAAAAAGCTTCTAAATTTGCTAAGGTATGATTGTACTTTTCAAGTACATTCTAGATTTTGTAACATGTTACAAAGCAAATTATATATACCCACTGTAAAATGGAACTTTTATCTGTATGGACATCTTATAAGTTTACTGTTGGCATAGGCATTTTGGGCAGGTATTTACATTTCTCAGATGCTTCTGAGATGGTCCAGAGACACTTCCAGGGGAGTGGTGGGCACAGTGAGAGATGACTGGCCATCATATAAAATTGACTTTTATGTTGTAAATGTGTACACATTGTGAGAATTGTGTTGAAAGCATACATACCAATTGAATTATGTGGTATTCCTTGCTTTGTAGAAACCTTCAGTTTGTTTGTTGTTGTTTTGGGGGTGGAGAGAGCAACCTACCATTTGTGTGTTGACACAACAAAAATGTGTTTCAAGTGCTTTTCTCTTGAAAATGTGTAGTCATCATGTTATTTCAGTGGAAAATATATATTACTAAAGTGGTATCCCTTGGTTTTGATATATTACTAAAGTGGTATCCCTTGGTTTTGACAAAACATTAGTGTGTGTGTGTGTGTGTGTGTGTGTGTGTGTGTGTGTGTGTGTGTGTGTGCGTGTGATGTGGTACAACCACATAACCTTTCCATTTTAATAACTGAAATGTGTGTTTCTAGTGCTTAATGCTGACAAGTGTGTGCATATAAGCAGGAATTTAGTTAGGTGATATTTCTATGTTGTATCCTTCTCTGTTTTATGTCACATGGGATTATGGCACCAAGCATACAAATCAATGTAAACCCCCTTTCAGTGACTCTGAAAATGATGTCATAGTACAGGCCAAACAGAGGCACAGTCGGGGGTGTAGATGTTAAATCTGACACTGAGGTTGACATTCAACCATCCCCTGTATTTCCCTCAGACATAGCCAGTAAGCCTATGCATACCTATTCCAGTGAGCTCTTAGATATTGGACAGGTGAAGGATGAGACACTTGATCAGGGTAGGGTGATTACTTTGGCTTCAGTGCCAGTTGACTCTGGCCATAGCCCAAGTATGGGTGAGGTGCCACACTGGAGGGTTGTTAGGGGTGCTCAGAGGAGGCCTGCTGCCCACCCTCCACCCGATCCTGTTGTGGCACATGTCATAATGTTCCACTCAGCATATTTTTATTGCTGCCATGGAGGTGTAGGTACATTCCACTAGGCCCTCCAAGGACATGTTTAGGGTTGTAGATGTGGCACAGGCTAAAATGCTTGACTGCCTCAGCTGTGTGGCTGATTCAATGGATTGGGTGAATGACATGATGGAACAGGCAGTGTCTGTGATGGAACATCTGCTTGGAGGGTGACAGCATCCACATGGATGTAGGTCAGCTGCAACATCTGCTGTTAGCCAACCTGACTGTGTCTGATTATGCTCCCGTAGTGGCACTTATTCCACTGCTCCATCAGTGGTTGGAGTGTCCACACCCAGATGTGCTAGGCCATGGGGTCATGGTCCTGGGTGAACGTAAGAGGAGAACTCATCCAGCAGACATCAATCATGTTCAGGTAGCAGCAGCACATTTGACTGTGGGCATGGGTGTAACAATGCTACACCTGGCAGATCTAGTTCTCACAGATGGAGAAATGAAGATGAACTGGTAGATCTACTATGCACATTTCACATCTGTCCAACATGCCAGTATATAGAACTAACACAGAGCTTGGCTGTGTTCTTGCAGACACTCACACATGTTTCACCTTGAATGCCCATACAGGCACACACACATAACAAGTACATGGGTCATTCATGAGGCTTGCAGCTCATTCTGTCTCACTGGCCATTTGACAATTTATCTAAATTTCTGCCTGCCTGTCTTTCTTGCTCACATGCACTCACTATCTTTTGTGTCAACTTTGGCCTCCTGCCCCCCCACCCCACCCCCACCCAAGCAACACCCTGTAAAAATGAAGATACTGTGCCATATCCTCGATTCTATCTTTTGGATTCAGGGCTACATAAGTCTTTTGTCTGATGCACAGGGTGCATAGCTGACTGAGCACTTAGTATATATGTGTTTGTGATGCTGTTTTGAAAATTGTACTTTGTATTGTGTGTATCTTTGTTATATGAGGCCTATTGATTGATAAAGGGCACACATGTATTGACATGTCAGCCCTGTCACATATTGATCTCATTACTGTAAAACCAATCAGTAAAAAACAAAAGAAAAATCTAGCAAAGCTAAACTTTCCACTGTATGATTCCTTAAACCTCTTGTATTAGAGGCAAAATGGGATATATGCAAATGACCACTTAAAGACATCAGGTGTTTCAGCTATATGGCAATTCTGAATGTCCATGACTTTTTTTCCTTTTTAAGTCTATTTATGGACAAATTCAGGTCAATAAAGCCAAACCCACTAGCTGTGGAAATGCATGTTTCAGCCTTCTTAAAACTCACACACCTACTTAGGTACATTAGCAAGTAACGGTATGCAAAGATCTGTTACTCACTTGTGTTATTAGACATTTATTTTCCTATTGCAGATTCAACATTTATTTTAATAGTCCAGCAATTACAAATGTTTTATTTTGGGGCTGATTCTGTGTGATGCTAGCAGTACATAGCCTTTATATGTGTAAGTAAGGGTTGTGAGCATTGCCTTACATCAATTTTACTGTATGTATGTCAATAGGATGAAAGTTGTACTCCCTTAGGTGGTCACCATATGTCCATATGTACTATACATTGCCTCTTGGCCAGGACGAGGGCATATTGTGCACGCCTATGTATACTGAGACCTACAGTGGCTGGTGGTTCACCCCTCTGATTCTTCACCTGCATGTGGTGACCTTGTCAGTACTGGTGAAATGTGTATCCCTTACCCTTGGTGTTCATGTTGAATCTGTTTTCTCAGGATAATATTGTGATGGATAGCACAGACAGTGAAAATTTCAGCACAGTTTCTGGAATTGTATTACAAGGCTTCCCCTGATGTACCTAGGCACTGGAGTCATGGCTTCAGCAGCCCAGACACACACTCTATGATATTTTTTGTTTCAGTATGTGTCTCTACAGCATTCTTCTGTGGGTGTGGGTACATTTCTGATGGACATCATCAACCACTGCTCGAATGCATATCCTGCATCAACCAATAAATGACCTTGTGGGATAGTCCCCCTAGAAAAACCTCTGATAGAGTTGAGAGTTCTGCCATATATGGGAGTTGTGGTAACTGCCAGGGCTGCAGGCACACACATTCAGGATTATTTCCTTAGTATTACACATGACCTGGCAATTAATGGAGTCAAAGCCCTTTCTGTTTATGTACACCCTTCCCTGTTCCCTGGGTGGTGCTTTGATCTCAATCTGCATGCAGTCTGTGGTACCCAGAACTTTACGGAAGCATGCTACAGGGTAGAAATCCTGGATAGTTGCAGCTCTGCCCTTGGGTGTATGAGGAAAATGCATGTAGTCACTGGTATGTTGTAGCACAACAGTCAGGAGGTGATGTAGGATCCTGGATGCTGATGCCTGTGACACCCCCAGCATATCCCCAGTTGGTCTCTGAAAGGTTCCTACAGCTATTCTAAGTGCTACGCATACCTTAGTTTCCACAGGTATTAGTTCCCCTCAGTTTGTCCTTGCTCTCAGTTGAGCACAACAGAAGTTGCAGAGTTTCTTTAGAGTGTGTGTCACTATCCACCCTGTAATGTTCCACAATCTCCACCTTATGCAAACTATGAAAAGTTAAACAGGGTCTAAACACCCTTCTCCTTCTTGGCTGAGGTCTAGCAGCAGCAGCAGCAGCAGCAGCAGTAGCACAGACTTGGGCCTGCTCGACATACACATGCAGAACAGCAACAGCAGCCCCTAACATTCTCTCTGTGTAGAGTAGTTTCTATGGCTGTATTCCAATAGGTTTTGGAATCTGAGGCCAAAACCTGCATTGAGTGTACACAATTGCTTTATAGCTTGTTGAAAAGCTTCTCCATCTTGGATTGGTTCATTAGCATACAATTCAGCTGCTTATACTTTAAATAGCATGCCACGATGTTTATCATGTAGAGCTGCTTACTGAATATAAATCACCTCGCTACCGTTTGCAAGACACACCTCATCTTGCACATGTATTAAGCACACCATGTAAGCTTTATTACATCTTATCATACTAACACAATACAAGAGGAAAAAAGACATGCATAGTAACTTCTGGACTCTAGTTATGCAACATTATTCAAAGGCAATATATATATATATATATATATATATATATATATATATATATATATATATACATACATATATATTGATATTGATATATAGATTACAATCACATCATTAGAAAGCAACATAAAAAGATAAAAAGCAAATTTATATTTTGAAAACCTAAAACTAACAGCAATATGAATGTAAGAAGTGCAAGTTCAAGTAACATGGGTTTTGGTCATATAATTATCACTGTTAAATACAAATAAGGCATGTACATGTATAGATACATATATAGATACAGATATCAACTAGTCTTCTAAACTGGTTATAGCAGAGAGGTATATACAAACAGACAATGAAAACTACACACATACACACCTACACACGCACACACGCATGCATGCAGACACATACACACACACACACACACACACACACACACACACACACACACACACACACACACACACACACACTCAAACTAGATGGCTATCATGCTCATCCAATTCAAGCCAGGTATAACAAATATGCAATAATTTGTCTTGAAGAATGGATGACCTGTACATCACCACCTTGAATGGAGAACAAACGTTTTCCAGCAGGGTGTTAATGTACAGGTCATGCCTGTTGAAAAATTAGTCCACCGCTTCATGGCAGCATATTAAGCTGCTGTGTCGCTCGAAGTGAAAGAAAGCTAAAGATCGCTATTATTTTACATTCTTAAAGCAGAGTTTTTGCTGTTTAGTGAGCGTAAAATAAAAAAAATTGAAAAGTGTGTGTGTGTGTGTGTGTGTGTGTGCACGCGCATGTGTGTGTGTCTGCGCACTCGCATGTGTGTGTGCGTGCATGTGCGTGTGTGTGTGTGTGTGTGTGCACGCGCATGTGTGTGTGTCTGCGCACGCACATGTGTGTGTGTGTGTGTGTGTGTGTGTGTGTGTGTGTGTGTGTGTGTGTGTGTGTGTGTGTGTGTGTGTGCACGCGCATGTGTGTGTGTCTGCGCACTCGCATGTGTGTGTGCGTGCATGTGCGTGTGTGTGTGTGTGCACGCGCATGTGTGTGTGTCTGCGCATGCACGTGTGTGTGTGTGTGTGTGTGTGTGTGTGTGTGTGTGTGTGTGTGTGTGTGTGTGTGTGTGTGTGTGTGTGTGTGTGTGTGTGTGTGTGTGTGTGTGTGTATGCATGCATGAAGGTGTGTGTGAGATCAATCTTGCCATTATTTTACACTAGCTACAAAGCGCTTTTGCTGTTTAGCGAGTGCAAAATTAAAAGAAGCATGAAAAGAAAGTGTTTGTGTGCATGTGTGTGAAAGCATGAAGAGTGAGAGCGATGGAGTTGTGGTATCAGCATTTAAGAGGTTTGCATACCTCTCAAGCTCTTAGCTCAAGATATCTGCATAAAGCTTAAAGTAAAAGGGGAACAAAAGATCAAAATAGGGACATATTTTAAATATTGCTCTTATAAAATCACAAAGTTGATTGAATGACAGTATTTGTGTCAGCATGCATTTAGTGAAGAGTGTGTGTGTGTGTGTGTGTGTGTGTGTGTGTGTGTGTGTGTGTGTGTGTGTGTGTGTGTGTGTGTGTGTGCATGAGAGAGAATGAGTGAGCTTGACTGATCGACCCACTAACAGGAGCAGTTAAGAGGTTACATACCTCTCAACATCTTAGCTGAAGAAATCTGGATAAACCCTAAAATAAAAGAGGATCAAAGGCTCAAAAATAGGAGCAGATTTTAAATATTTCTCTTGTAAAATTACAAAGTTGCTTAAATAACAGGATGTTGTATCTCTCAACTGTCCAGATTTTCACAGAACGTCCAAATTTTTGTCTTATATTTTTGGTCTGTTCCTCATAACATTTGTGGTTTTCTGGAATATCACTGGGGCTTGAAGTCACTAAATAATCTCACACGTGAGTATCATACTTGTTTCATACTTCATATCCTTGAGAAAATGCACGCTAACACAAACTCTATTATTCTAGCAACTGTCTAGGTTTATAAGAGCAATATTTGAAATCTGTCCCTATTTTTGGGCCTTTGTCCTCCCTTTATTTTAGGCTTTGTCCAGATTTCTTGCCCTAAGAGGTTTGCAGGTTTTCTGTTGGCATGACTAAAGTCTAAAAGTCAAACGTATGCCATTATTTAGTGACTTCAGTCCCCAATGACTGGCAACAAATCACACATTTTAGGAGTAGGGACCAATAAATGAAGTAAATATCTGTATATTTTTAAATGTTTTATTTTGGATGTAAAATACTTCCTCCAACACCATTTACATATACTACTGCAAGTTTTGAAACCTTAGGAAGAGGAATTATTTTACATCAAACGTATAAAAATAATATAGTAATAAAAATAAATAATAGAACTAAATAAATAAGTAAAACAACAATTTTTACAGACAGCCCATTCTCTAAGCACAATAATGCCCTCCAGGGTGTGTGATACTGTGTAAATAACACCCTTCCAGGGCCTCATAACACCCCTGGGTGGGCATTATTTACTCAGTAACACCCCCCCTCAAACCTCTCAACTGTCCCTGATTTTCAGGGATATCCCTGATTTTGACTCAAATTTTGGCTCTGTCCCTCTTAATCCATCTTAAAACTTGTGACTTTTGGCGAAAGGATAGTGAATTTTACATAATAAATAGCAACAATCAGTGTTATAGACCTCTTTTACTTCAGAAAAAGCATATTAATTCACATCCTCTTATTCTATCAATATCTGAAATTAATAGCATTAATATTTTAAAAGGATCCCTGATTGTCCCTGATTATTTCTGGATTTGTCCAATATTTTTTGTTATGCAACACCCTGCTGGACATTATTGCCTGTTTGTGCATCAGTGAGGCTATAAACAATGTGATGATAAGTCACTTTGTACTTCTGGAAATCCTTTTTTTACAGAACTAAGGCATAGTCCGCCAAAGCAGGGAAAATGCACATGGGTGCCTCTGACAGCCATGCATTTTACCTGGCTCTTTCAGAGGTGTTTTAATTCTGCAAAACAGGTCTAGTTTCTTGAAAATTTTTTCATGAGATTTGCTAAAATGTTTGATCTATGTACACATTTGATAACGAGTGTTATTTCTAGTGCACTACCAGATAGAAACCAGAAACTAAAAAGATAAGAACAGTTATTTTTTTAATTCATTCACTAAACAAATAACCTGACAACTACAGTAAAAATAGCCTCCTGATTAAGAAATTAAACAAGAGAAGAGATATGCATATTTATTTTAATCACGCCGGTGACTCAGCATTCTCCAATTACATAGCAAAAATTTGGAACTCACTTCCTCCTGACTTAACCCTCGAACCCTCTCTAACAAAATTTAAGATTGCAGCAAGAAATGATTTCCCCAACCACTGGATATGTTCCTGCTCTCGTCCAGGTTAAGCTCCCTCCTCAGGCTACCTCTCTATTATGCTCATTGCTTTATATTTTTCTATGTTCCTGCTCTAGCCCAGGTTAATCTCCCTCCTCAGGCTACCTCTCTATTCACTCATTGCTTTATATTTTTCTGTGTTCCTGCTCTAGCCCAGGTTAAGCTCCCTCCTCAGGCTACCTCTCTATTATGCTCATTGTTTTATATTTTTGTATGTTCCTGCTCTAGCCCAGGTTAATCTCCCTCCTCAGTCTGAATCTCTATTTTGCTCATTGCTTTATATTTTTGTATGTTCCTGCTCTAGCCCAGGTTAATCTCCCTCCTCAGTCCAACTCTCTATTATCCTCATTGCTTTATATTTTTCTATGTTCCTGCTCTAGCCCAAGTTAATCTCCCTCCTCAGGCTACCTCTCTATTATGCTCATTGCTTTATAGTTTTCTCTTCCTCATTTCTGCTGGCATTTCTACTCAGTTATTATATTGCTCCCTACACCTTACTACCCAAACTTACTCCCGAATTTTCTGTCAGCTTATCTCCTGCAGTCTTTGTATTAATTGTTATCTGAACTGTTGGTATTAGATTTTCAACTGTATTTGATCCCTTTCAGCTTCCATAGAACATGTCCAAGATGTTTTAGCCACTCAGTTTAATTCTAGAGCTGCTCCTTCTAAAATCAGAATACATTTAGCTGCTATCTCTAATTTTCATAATGGTTTTGAACGTTCTTTAGCCTGTCATAGATTTTGTAAACCATTTCTAAGAGGCACACTTCTGTTAAAGCCCCCTGTTCAAAGATCCGGCCCCTCTTTGGGAGTTAAACCTAGTTTTTCAGGCAGTGATGCATTCTCCCTTTGAACCCTCTGCGGAATGTGATCTGAAGATTTTATCCTGGAAGACACTTTTTGGTGGCCATTACCTCTGCCAGAAGGATCTCAGAGATCCAGGTCTTATCTGAACCTCCTTACCTTATTTTTCACATGGCTAGGGTATATTTGTGAACAAACCCCTCCTTTTTAGCCATGGTTGTATCAGAGACTAATGTTAACCAGATGATTAATTTACTAGTTTTCTCCCCTAACCATTAACAAAGGAGAGTACACCTTGCATTTATTAGATGTCCTTAGACAATTACATTTCTGTCTTCACAGAACAAAAACCATAAGGCAGTCTATATTTCTTGCTCCAGTGCAAAGTTGGGCAAGGCAGTCAGCAAGATTTGTCTCTCTAAGTGGCGGAAACACTGCATTTCATTAATTTATGATAATAATAATTAGACCTTGACTAAACCAGTCAAAGCACATTCTACAAGGTCTATAGTGACTTCAGCTGTCTCAATCCAGAGCTTCAGTGGAGGAAGTATGTGCAGCAGCTACATGGGCTACTCTCCATACTTTTATTACCTTTATTACTCATTACAAATTGGACTTGGTCTCTAGGGGACAATCATCCTTTGGCTCAATGATGCTCAGGAATATTCTTCCATGACTCCACCCAAGATTTTAGATAGCTGGGGACTCTGTCCCATCTGTCAAGGATGGAATGAAAATTGACAACATCAGATAAAGAAGTTACATGCTCACCGAAGTATTTTAGAAAGGCATGCAATACCAAAGTTAGGTATTTGGGAGATGAATAAGTGTGGATGATGCCATTACTGTAGGTACATTAAGGTTGGGAATGAGTTCGATATCCATAATAAGGTTTACACAGTTAAGGGTAAATTTAATTGTGAAACATCAAGTGTATTGTATGTTGCTATGTGCCAGCAATGCAATAGTTTTTATATAGGGAAGACCGAGCGTGCATTTAAACAGAGGATATATGAACATCAAAATCAGATTGCCAAGCATATTAGCACTAATGCTTTAGCAAAACACATAGCGGAAAACCCCATGCATTTTTTTCAATATACTATCATTCAACAGGTTGGTGAGAATATTAAGGATGGCCCATGGGAATTGAGGCTAGAAGAACAAGAGTTGTTATGGCAACTAAGAACAAATGCCCATGTATTCCCAGGGTTAAATGATTATTGTTCAATTAAATGTGTACTAAAATTGAAATCTTTAGAAAGATAGTGGTGTTGGAACTAATAAGTAACCCACTGTTAGTTGAATTAACTTTTAAGCAATGTTTTATGTTGTAAGTAATATAACTATATTTTACATCAGACTGGTGCAGCGGTAGCATTGTTGCCTCGCAGCAAGAGGTTCTCCTGTTCAATTCTTGGCCTGGAGTGTGGGAGTGCCTTCTGTGTGGAGTCTGCATGTCCTCCCCGCGGTTGGGTGGGCGTTCGAAAGACATCCGTAAATGGGCATGCCTTCATTGAAGGTTGAACGTTGAGCTGGCACCTTGGTGTTCGTGACAATCTACTGCCAATCATTAGCGGACCGAAATTACGCTGTGGCGACGCCTAACCGGGAAAAAGCCAAAAGAACAACAACAACATTTGTTAAATTATTCTTGTGTTTCTGGAGCTTTTCTCCCCGGGCCTCCACTGAAAATGGATATGTATCCAGTTGGACTTTCCCGGTTAACAAATGTAAAATAAATAAATAAATAAAAATGTATTTACTGATATTAACAAACAATTTATGTATAAACATTTTAACAGTGCTGAAGAACTTTTAACAATGTTGTTGTTAGGCATAGCCATATTTTAACTCATCACAAAGGCCAGCCAAACAGCCACATTCAGCTCAAGAGCCAGAGGCTGAAAATCTTTAAGTGGAAGTATGGCAGAGTGATTGACAGCTAAAAATCTGGGGGTACTCAGAAAGACACATAATGTGACTGCGCTGAGGTCAACAGCATGATGAAGGTATACTATTGCAGCCTGACAGGGATTAGGTATGCTTTAGTGCTGACGTACAGCAATCATGCCAGGGAAAGTGTTGCATAATGAAGCCTTATTGTTACAATAATGGTAGCTGGCATGCTAGCTGCATGCAACTGAGTGGATTGTGGTATGGTTGGTCAGATAACCCAGGGACAATCAACAGATGTGCATGTCTGCCATCCAAGCACAGAGAGCCACTAATCAGACCATGTCAGAGGAGCTGAGTGTGCTGCATGGCCTGCATGAAGACTTGCAACCATTGCAGAGACTGCAGGACATTTAAAAAAAGAATGTAAAGCCACCTAGTGTATATTGACCTGGAACAGACATGCCTGGGGAGGGGCAGTGGTGGGTCCATTTGCCATCAATTAGTACAGCCATGCAGCTGAGGGGAACTGGTCACCATGGTCATGCAAGGTGACAGTTGCACACTACATGATTTCAGAACAGGCTATCACATATGGCACACACCATTCAAGAGGTAGGTACACTGTCTACCCTGTCCATGGTTGTCACCAAATGTGGCTGCAAATACTCTACTAGACATGAATGCTGCTCTTCCAGCTCCACTGTCACCTCTACCTCTGGCTTTGGATGATGTAATGGATGTGACCAGTGGTCTCCCTGCCCCACTATGGGTATAGTTTTTTGTGGTTGCATTGTGGGCACATCCCAGCAGGCAGGCCATGCAGGGCCCACCGTTAAATGTCTACCTGCATGCTCCCTCTTAGCCCAACTTTGAGTGACACTCACCTATCCCTGAACAAGATGCCAACCTTCTGATGAAGACTCATTGCAGGAGCCATGGCAGATGAGCTATACCATCACCTGGACAACCTACCTCCAGTCCTGATACTGCATGGGCTACATTGTACTCCAAGTCAACATTTTAACCATGGAATCCCCTCACATTACTGCAGGAAGTGACCTCTGACATCATCCAATTTCCTAGCTGAGTTCTTGTTCACCATATATGCTAACCATGACCCCCTCCACCTATGCTGACATTGTTGTCTCCTGTAGGTGTGCCCTCCACCTGTGCAAATGATGATGATGGTGCCCTCCCATTCTTCTGGCTTGTGTAAGTATAGTAATGCCTGATGCATACCGTGACCAGGCAATGCACTGTAATGTATAGCTTACAAGTGTTAATGTATGCATCAGTTTTATTCTGTGTTCCTCTTGTCATGATGCATAGCCATGGACCAGATACCAGATGTTTGCTAGTGAAATGACATATTGGACCCACATCTTCCTTGCATGAGGGTTTGCTGCATCTAGTTGCCCTGACAACTCCACACCCAGCTCCTCCTCCACTGCTGCCACAGGTATGTCAGCAAATGCTATGGCATCCCTTTGCTGTAGCAGTTTTCACAGCATTGTGTTATGTAGCATGGCACAGGCCATAAATATCTTGCTGCAGGGCTATGGAGTATACTGTAGTGTGCCATATGATGTATCTAAACAGCAGATGTGGGCCATCAACAGCCCAAACACATGTTTGATGATATTACATGTCTATGACAGTACAATGTTATACTCCTTCTCTGCCATTGTCTGAAGGCTGTGGATGGGGGTCACCAGCCATGGCTCCAAAGCATATACATAATCACATACAACATACAACAGAAGATACCATTATGAGTGGTCTGTTGTCTATGTTCATGAGACTATATTGATGTGGTCTTGGTGTTGGTACTGTGTGCACCTATCAGTTAAATGACCCTGAGGATATCTCTCCACACAAAACACTGGTATAAGTTGCACTTATGCTAGACATGGAAATTATAGGAACTGCCTGGATGATGCACAGGCACACCATATGTACTGCACACCACCTGGCAATACACAGGGTGGAATCCCTTCCTGATGATGTTTTGGATTCTATGTGGAGCAGATGGTACCTTGATATCAATGCAATTGCATTCAGTTATTCCCAGAACTAAACGGCAATGGACTATGTCATAAAATGCCTGCATAGTGGTAGTTCTTTCTTTTGCTGTCTGGGGACACCAAATATGGTCCTCCATTTGTTGCAGCATCACATTAAGGAAGTGGTGAAGGATTCACAAGGCTGGCACTTGCAAAACCTCTAACATGCACCTATTGGATACTGAATGGTTACCATAGCAAGTTAATGCTACACAGACCTGCCAAAGATGCTTCGGGGTCTATTCTGTTTGGCTGAGATAGACTGCTCGTGCATCCCCCTTGATCACTTCAGGATGGCACATGTCTACTAGGTTAGCTTTTGTATGATGTCTCTGTCCACAAAGTAGTGGTCAACTATATCCCAGCCATGGAAGTAACGGCATGTCAACTACTGAAATATTTTTCTGATATCTAGGGCATTGACATGAAACATCATGGGCACTGGCTCCCGAGACTAACCAGCTAAGGAAGATGCTATTCTTTGCAGCTCAGCCCAGGAGATACACCTGTTCACTGAACAGTTATAGTATATAGATAAGCTGATTGCAGCAGCTCATTGCTCAAATGTATTTGTTTTCTGCCAAATTACCTTGGAATACCAATAATGCTGGTGAAGTAAGGGGTGCGATTGAGCTGTAAGCCAAAGAAAATAGTGGGAAATGCAACAATTTCAGAATTTTTCAAAGTAAATGAAAGAATGGTAGCTTTTTCATCTGTAAAATTCCCAGTTTCTGCTTTGTCTGCTGTGCTGTGGATCCTTTTTATTGTGAAATTATTTTTTTTTTCTAAACAACTGCCTTTTTCTGTTTCCACAGCAGCTTTGCACTATTTTCTTGCAATAGTTTGCTCATTTCCCTTTTTTTCTTTCAGTTACAGTAAGTCATTTGAATAGTTTTATGGTTTTATGTTCATCGAGTCATGGGGTAAGCCTTCTTGAGTAACACAGTACTCTCAGAGATCTAGTGGTATTTCTTTACAGTAGATAAGATAGGAAATGTGTTGATGATGCTGTCAATACTACTTCAAGGGCTGCCATGTCTGGAATTGTATTAAAAAGACTCGCATGGCTTAGAACAGAATCGTATAATGAAGATTCTACAGGAAGATTACTGAATGCTGCTGTAAAATAAGACCTTTTTAACTCAGCAGATGATATAATTCCCAGTCTTTAACAAAAAAGACAAACTAAAATGGCCAGAATTCACAGACAAGTTATTTAGTATTTAGCAAACAATTACACTGAAATTGGCACTATAAATACGTGCATGCAAATGTTGATTCCTAGTCCCCATGTTACACTCGAGTGCAGCGAGCCAAAAAGCACAGAAAAATATATGTAAATAGATATATAATGGCATGTAAATGAAATGGGGTAATAAAATGAAATCTTAATGAGAGTAAAATGTATGCAAGGAGAATAGTCCCAATTCATAGTTGTGCACAGAAGAAATGGTACAGCTGTCTGTGTCTAGTTAGAAAAGGTCAAATCATACTAAAAATGTAGTTGCGTGTAACAAAAGCATTCAAAGTTGTAGCATCAGTCATGCATCAATATGCTATATGTTTCAGCACTACTTGTATCCATGGGAATGCAAGTGGTCATCCAGCACTAATATGAATGATGTCATTAATGATTAATTTACCACAATTTCACTGACCAAAAGTTTATTTTTCACTTTAGAGTTGATCAGAACATTGTATGGGACTAGGCTGATGTCACTCACCTACAAATTCAATAGGAATGCACGTCCTTCCCATATGTGTGCAGACCAAGGTATGTATTACTTTTTCCATGCTAGTTACAGGGACTTTTCAGAGACACACACACAGGAGACATACTGGGTATTTCAAAGGCTTCTACCTCAAGAATGCTCAACAAATTTCTCAGCATAATCCTTCTACATGTGGAGGATCACATATCATTTCAGAGCAGTCCACAGAACAAAGCCAACAATATGAATACCATCTATAACATTGCCCACCTCTCCATGGTAATGGTTACCATAGATCAGTGGTGCACAATGGCCAAATCCGGCCGTCGACACAAGACCATCCAGCCCCCAGACAGTAACCAAAAATTTTTTAAAAAAGTGAAAAAAATGCTATGTCTTACTCCAGTCACGCAAACTTTCCAGCACGTGCTTACTTACCTAATTGACTGCAGTTGCGCACACCTTTAATTTTAGCTGCAGAAGTAACTATTTTTTGTTATTTATAACTTGTAGTCTGTAAACATTAGTAACTTTCTGCAAGAGTTGTAATAAGTCATGGTTGCAAGCCAGAATAAAGTTAAATGCAAAGTTGATGTAGAAAACAGGCAATTTCATGACTACTGTCTTAAGTAAAAATGCCAGTCATTTGTACCTATTGTTACCTCATAATGACTTAGTATGTTTTGAGGTGGCCCACAGATGCATACAGAATTCGTGTAGTGGCCCTCCCCACAAAAAGGTTGTGCACCACTGCCATTGGTTGTACACAAAAAAAGTGCCACATGGCTCATAGTCACAAAGAGTTTTGAACAGGAAGGGCCATTATTCCTTGAACTGCCAGCTAGTTGGTGACATATCAACATATCCACACAGCACATGGCAGTTCACAATATTCACATATCTGGCACACATCTCACCTACATTACTTTTTGCATAATTAAATCCTATGGTGCCATCTAGTTGGTAAGTTCAGGCTCTATGTAGCAAATGTTTAAGAATAAAGTATTCGGGTACACATTTAGTGTGCCATATGTAGTAACCCTCCCCCACGTGCACACATATTCATACTTTCTTGCAGGTGATGTTGGATACTCACTGGAGTTCTGCCTTATGACACCGACATAAACAGAGCAAGGCTGACATACAGTATAATAACATGCACACGCAACCCCACTGCCCAGAAAACCACAGTGAAAAACTTCTCTAAAGCAAATTTCACACTCCTCAAAACTGATGTGGAATCCTTCAAAGCCCCCGGGCCTGTGGAAAATATGTTCCAGACCGCAGAATCCTTTATAAACACATTCTATGATCACCTTCAGGAATGCATGGATCATGCAATCCCAAATAAAACCAAGACCCAATCCTCCAAAGGCAGACGTCCTGTCTGGTGGACCCCAGCCATAAACAAACTATACAATAGAAGGAGGAAGCTACTACATGATAGAGCAAAATCCCAAAAAGGGAAGGCATCTCTGATCAGTATTAGCAAAAAACTACGGGCACTCATAAAATCGTCTAAGGCCAGCTTCGAGAGAAAATTGCACAGGACACTAAGGATAATCACAAGGCTTTCTTTAGTTATGTTAGGAACCTGGGTGGGAATTCCCAGATATGCTCAGAATTAGTCCAAAATGACAAAAAATACACCGAACCCACAGACATTGCCAACATCCTAGCTGACAGGTTCAGCGCAAACTTCTCCCCCCTCCCACCAAAAGGGCAAATATATATCCCAGCAGAGTGCTGCCCCCCTGACATCTCAGATGCTCAGGTAAGAGCCGCCCTCTCCAAAGCAAAAAACACAGAATCAATGGGACCAGACGGTGTGCCGGGCTGCGTCCTACATGAACTCCAAGAAGAGCTAAACCCAAACATAAAATACTGTTCAATCTCAGCCTTACTACAGGATATGTACCCAAAGAGTGGCGTACAGCAACAGTGGTCCCTCTCCACAAAGGTGGTGCCTCAACGGATCCTGGAAACTATCGCCCCATAAGCCTGACTAGCTTGGTCTGCAAAGCTATGGAAAGGATCATCATGGACCTCATAAATAAAGATATTGGGGACCTACAGACACTGGATCCTACCCAGTTCGGCTTTGTTAAGGGCAGATCTTGCCTCTTAAACCTGGTTGATTTCTTTGAAACAGTCACCAAGGCCATTGACGAGGGGAAGGTGGTCCACACAGCCTACCTGGACCTCGCAAAAGTCTTCGATACAATACCCCACTCGGGCATTATAGATAAGCTCACCAGCTTAAATATAAACCCCTATGTCACTAGATGGGTTGCAAACTGGCTCAAGGACAGAACCCACATGGTTAGAATTGCTGGAGCCATGTCAGACTCCAAACCAGTTACAAGTGGCGTCCCACAAGGCTCAGTTCTGGGACCTCTCTTGTTCAGTATATATTTCTCGGAGGTACGGGCCAACACGAAAGGACTGTAGCTGACCAAGTTCGCAGATGACTGCAAAGTGGGTGCCATAATTGACTGTCCAGCCAACACAAGCATCCTCCAAAAGGGCCTCATAGAAACAGACAACTGGTGCCAGAGCCATGGCCTCAAGCTAAATGCCAAAAAGTGTATAGTCATCCCCTTTGGCAAAAACTAAGTGCCCACAAATTACCACATAGGTGGTAATCCATTAAGTACAGAAGAAATAATTAGGGACCTGGGGACCCAAGTTGATAGCAATATCTCATTTGACAACCACGTGGCCAAAGTCGTTAGAAGAACATTTTATATAGCCCACGTAATTATGAAGGGATTCACATCTAGATCAGGGGAGGTCATCGTGCCTCTTTACTCATCCCTCATCAGGCCCATAATTGAGTACAATGCCCCTTTTGGGATGTACCTTACCAGACACCTGCAGCAACTGGAAAGACCCCAAAAGTACCTCACCAAGAGGATCAAAGGGCTCAAACAGATGCCATATGCTGCCCGGTTAAAGAAACTCCAGCTCTACTCAGTGGCATGCCGCCTGGTCAGAGGCGATCTGTGCCTGACGTATAAAGCCATGTCCAACCCAGAATTAATGGACATGCTGCACCTCAGAAAATCCAAATCCCATCGAGTTACGTGCTCAAGAGACTTGAACCTCAGCACTGAAATAAATAGGACATGCTGGAGGGACAGATTCATAACCCAGAGGCTCTCTTCACTCTGGAATAAAATCCCAGTCCAGGTTAGGCAGAGTCCCTCATTGACTCTCTTCAAGAGGAATCTTGATGAGTGGATGGGAGATCGTAGGTTTACCCCGGGTATCACTTCTGTGTCATTGTTAGACAGAGGCACAGTATACTAACCTCGAAAAAGGGCATAGCAAAATTAATTTAAAATGGGTGGTGAAAGCCAAACACGCTCTGGCTAGGCTTATAAATGCCCTAGGGCAGATAGCCTAGTATGAACCTATGAACCTATGAACATTTTAATGTAGATATTCAGCTTATTCAATGTTCCTATTCCCGCAGAGCAAAACAAATGTATCAGTAAAAGGTGTGTGTGTGTGTGTGTGTGTGTGTGTGTGTGTGTGTGTGTGTGTGTGTGTGTGTGTGTGTGTGTGTGTGTCTGTAATGCCCTAGTTAGGGATGGTGGGTTAGTTAATTTACCCAGGTTGAAACTGTGTACCTTGATCACAGGAGATAAGAGCATGAATCATCTACAGCGACCATACCTCTCAACTTCCTATTACAAGAAATCTTCTGAGTATAGGAGGGTGTTGTTTTTGTGTGGGGTTCAATCCATTACCCTGTCTAGGTCCCCATTTCATCATGATTCTTGGAGATGGTAATATGCTGCTCACTGCCAGGCTCATAACATCCTAAGGGACATAGTCTGAAAGCTCCATAATGTCTCTCTTCATATAGTCCAGGGAGGAACATCTCAGCTCATTTATACCTACATGGATTATGAGGGAATCATAATGGTACCTGTGGTGTAATGACTTGAGTGCATGCCTGATCTGGCATATCTAGGCTCAAGATAAGCAACTAACAGTTATCTTTTCCTTGTTCAGCCTGGTTAGGGGGGCATCAGTATATCTTACAATGGAGTCCCCTATATTAAGAGTCCTGGGAAGTGTGTTTGCTTGCCTAAGGGACTTTGTGTTTGGAACTCTGCTGAGAGTGACAGTATGTGTGGTGTTAGGGGCTCCACTGAGAGTGACAATATGTGTGGTGTTAGATTTTGTTTTTTTCAGAGTGCCTCTGGGCTTGCGGAGGCATAGCTTTCACAGCCGGTGGTCTAGGTAATACTTGTTGTTTAAGAAGGTGGCATTTAAGTGCCTTAGCATATGTTAGTCTATGTGAGGTAGGTATTGTCTGTTTGGTTTTGATTATCTGATGTGGATTTGTATGCAGAAGTTTAGCCTCCAGTGTCATTGTGACTTTTACCTTTCGCATACTGTGCCTGATTCTTTAAGTTTTAAGTGGTTGTCAGTAAACATAATGCAATTGTTACATTGTCTCAAGATGCCAATATCCACCAAGGTGGCTACAGAGAAGTTAGAAAATTGCATACCCATATTGTTCAGACCTTTGATTTGCGACCTACAAGAGCGCCTTCTGTGTGGAGTCTGCATGTCCTCCCCACGGTCAAGTGACGCTAAAGACATGCAGGTAGGTGTGAGCGTGAATGGGCGTGCCTTCTTTGAAGATTGGGTGTCGGGCTGGCAACTCGGCACCGTAAAAATCCACTGACAATTATGAGCAGACAGGAGTTCCGCTGTGGTGACCCCTAACTGGGAAAAGCCAAAAGACTTACAAGGGGGTGGTCTATTGTGGTTAGAAGACTATTAAAGGTGCTTTTTCATGTAGAATAATTAGAGTGCTTTGTTGGGGCAGATTAAGTTGAATAGTGCTAAATTATACTAACTTAAATGTTTATGCAGTACTGTATTCTATTAAATCTGTAGGTATTACCACTCAAGGCCTTATGTTGCTGGTTTTCCCACAGCAACATATAGTGATTCATAAACATGCATGCATATCGTTATTCATAAGCATGCCTGCCGTTATGTCTAATTTGCCTGTGCCATGCACAAGAGATATAAACTTGCACAGTTCTAGATGTGCACTGGTCATATTGTACCTCACATGTTACAGATCTGGGAAGTTAAAATACATTATATCTATATCTATATCTATCTTTCTATCTATCTATATGTGTGTAGATGTGTGGTGTGTGTGTGTGTGTGTGTGTGTGTGTGTGTGTGTGTCACACACACACACACACACACACACACATATATATATATATATATATATATATATATATATATATATATATATATATAAAATGGGTATACTGAGAAATGTCTAAACCACAAAATATTGAGGCAAACTATTTAAGAAAAACAATAAGCACTACATGCTCTGAGACGTAAGCTCCCGACACCCTCCTCCCCCATACTACTTAAATATTACAACTTCAAGCTCACACAATACAGTGAAAGGGCATAATCCCCAACCCCAGTTTTATAGTGATATTGCAGAACTGTCAAGCAATTGCCTTGTTGACAAAACAGCTGTTGACTATACCAACAGTCGACTTAAGCAATGCCTCCCATATAGTATATATATATATATATATATATATATATATATATATATATATATATATATATATACATTATAAATTCTGTGTGTGTGCTTGCATATATTATGATTTGAGGTAAACTTTAACATCTCGAAAATACCCTCACATTCTGAGCAGTATAAAAGTGCCTTTATTGATGGAATGACTTTTCTAGATTTCTACACAGATTGTAAACACGTTTCAAAAAAGAAAACATAATGCATTCCAATTCAGTTATGTGCCAGAAATCTGGAAAGCAAAAAAGTATTCAGGTGGTTAGCGATGCAAAACAGCAATGCTTTGTGAATATAGTTTAATTTGGCAACACTTAAGCAGACTTGAAGTACTGTAAGCAGTTTGTTTAAATTTGGCAACGTGAACCACAGTTGGAGAGTATGGAACCATTATAACAAAAGAATTATAAATTGTTCCTGTGCAGACTGGATACACTGAAGACTGGGTTCCATCATGAAAATGTAAGAAGAAAGTTTTGAGGCATAGCTCTGCAATAATGTAGAGAACAGCTAAAAAAAACTACCAGACAGCAGTGTTAAATATTCAGTGCCTCACTGCTGTGGTTATGAAGCTTATGTCCAGTGAATTTTTTTAATACTGATAAGTCTTTAAACTCCACTGCAGTGTGCTTACCTGGCAGATTTTATCAAGTGCATTATTTCCCACTAAAGACAAACTTCAAGGCATTATTCCATGAATCATATTTGTCTGGCAGTAAGCACATAGAGTTAAGGGTGTGTGCTGTAGTTCCTGTGGAATAGGATTTGATTCCCACAGCTACCTACTGTGTGACCTTGTGCAGGCCACTTAACCAGACAGTGCTTAGGGGCAGTTGGGTATTTGGGCTAAACTCCTCAATGGTCTCCTAACTTGCAAGCCTAGTAACTACCTACGAATAATATTCAAAGGTATATCTTACTAGGCAATGAACTCATCCTCATACTGGACTCATATACAGAAGGGTCACTTTTCAGGTTGGAGACTTCTTTTAAATCATGTACAGTGAAAGGGCTTCATTTGAGTTTTATACAGTTGTATATGTCAGCAAACTATCCTACAGTTAAGCCGGTGGGGGGGGGGTGCTCATCAGATTCTAATTCCATGTCACTTGTAGGCATCACTACAGGTGGAATATCATTGAGCAAAACAGCATGTTCTTTGTTTATTATGCCTCCATGAAGAAGCTAAATATTTTTTTCTGGTGTGATTGCAGACCATCGAACAGTATCCAGACTTGATCTAGGCCTCACACAGTCAATAACAGTCATGTCATTGCTTATGTCTAGGCATATAAAATAATTTCTCACCCTCCTTATTGTACTTCTGTTTAGAATTAAAAATCATGCCTTGACCTAGGGGATTGTATTATACAAGTTGTGTTGATGGGCTAGAAAATCCATTTCATGGTATTGCCTGAAACATTGTCATGGAGGTTGCTTATTTCATCCTGTATTAGCAGCCTGTCCCAGCCTCTATTCAACTCTTCAAAACAGTTTGCTGACATTAATGCAGGCGTATTAGCACAGGGTGCACAGTGAACCAAGGCTGGAATACAGTGAATCTGCATACCAAGTCTGTACTAATTAAGAAAGTTTAGTTCACGATGGGGCAAGACCACATATGCAGTTTGCCCCATTGTGCAAGCATGTAATATGTATACAAATCACACCCTTTCTTGCTGTATGCTATTTAATGGAGCACTATCACTGCAGTGCTATCTACACCCAGCAGAGTAACCTACAAAACACCAGTCATGTACATACCACTGGTGCTATGCTGCTGAGTCTACAATACCTTATTCTTCTTATGGCTTTTTCCCGGTTAGCGGTCACCACAGTGGATCAACTGTCCGCTCATGACTGGCAGTGGAGTTTTATGGTGTCGAGTTGCCAGCCCGGCACCCAACCTTCCACAGAAGGCACACACATGCACACACTCACACCTAGGGCCAATTTAGAGTGTCCAATCCACCTATAGCATGCCTTTGGGATGTGGGAGGAAACCGGACCACCCGGAGGAAACCCACGTGACCACAGGGAGGACATCCAGACTCCGCACAGAAGGCAACCCAACCGAGGATCAAACCAGAGAACCTCTTGCTGTGAGGTGGCAACGCTAACTGCTGCCTGCACCACTGCGGCTGCCCGCTCCTGAGTCTACAATATACTTACACAAAAAAAAAAAAAAATATATATATATATATATATATATATATATATATATATATATATATATATATATATATATACACACACACACACACATATATATATATATATATATATATATATATATATATATACATACACACACACACACACACATATATATATATATATGTATATATATATATATATATATATATATATATATATATATATATATATATATATATACTCCATTGTACAGAAAGAAAATTCCTACAGGCAGCACAGTTCCCTATGGTGAATGCAAGCCTGCTACCTTGTCCCACCCATTAGATCAAGTGATACTGGCAAGCTCCCACCAAAGTGCACCCATTCTTTCAAATAAGTTTCTATTTTAGTTATTATTAATATCTGGGTCTTTCTTGATTTGTGGAGAAGTCCAATGACATTTGTGGCATTGCATTCACTTCCTGACCCCTACAATACAGACCATACATAAAGGAAGATGTTTATTTCCTTTTCCTTTGTCATTTCTATTCCCAGATAGCTACCCAGTACATATTAGATTCTGCTTCATTATCTCTTTTCTTGCCTTATCCTTCAAAATAAAGAAATGATCTGACTGCTTAAAAGAAGTAAAATGTGCATTCTCTCCACATCACTAGGCACTCCATTGAATATTTATTTGTACTTTATTTAGTGTGTTCCCAACAGTTGGGTTGTCACACTGAACTGCACTATAGTTTGGTTGCTTTGCTTGCTTAATATTCATCACAGACTCAGCCTCCCATTCTTTATCAGCCCCTTCCCACAAGAAATGTTTCTTTCAACTTTGGTCATTTCCTTCCTTCTCATGTTGGTTCTTTAAAGTTTACAACTGTAGTTTTCCTTTCATTTGTACAACTGCATTGTACTCCAGTCCAGATGTAAATGTACATTAAATGCACAGACCCCAAATCTGTCCCCTGACAGCTATAGTTATAGAGCATGCTTCTGAAAAGTTCTCCAGGCATGTCTAGTGTAATGCAGTTCAAATAAAGTGAAATATACTGTACATTTATGAGATTTAAAATGTTTTTTTATTTATTTATTTATTTATTTACGTGGTTATGGATTAATTTTCTGTCACAGCAAGGGAACAGCATATGATGAGAAATCAAGTCCTGTTTATTAAAGTGAATGTCAGGGATTTCTGTAGTGAGATTGAAAAAGAGGGAGGAAGCAAATACCTTAATTTGAATTATTGCATTTTTATATAACTCATTAAACAATCAAGATCTGAAAAAATTACACATTGAAATAAAGAAATTTAAGTCTTCAGTTTAAACACATTTTTAATCATAACACTGAAAGATGCATTGCAATATCTCAAACTGCATGTTGAGCTAGTATGACTCCCAAATGTAGATGTAATTACAAGTAATGAGACCTCCTAGTGATTTAATAGCAAAACAATTTGCACAGGTATACATATGCATACTGTTTGGCTGTCAAGTCAAGAGGAGGTCACATTACTTGCAAGTACAGCTGTAGCAGTGCACATCATTTCTTAACATTAGAGTTTTTGTTGTGCAATGATTCATTGACCAGGCAGGCCCCATGCACAAAAAGGAATATTTTATATTTATGAAAAGAAGGTATACCAACACTACAATTAGCCTGTACAGATACAAAGATTTAGGTATGAAATAATTTACAGACTGATTTTAGAATACAGTACAGTTAGTTTGTTCACATACAAGATAGGGGGTATGAATAGACATATTTACCCCATATCAATTTGTTAACACACAGACGGTCAGGAAAACACAAATGGGGAATGTATCTCAAACATATCCTTTTCGACCCCCAGAGTTTTACTTAAAGGAATGTGAATTAGCAGACGTGTTGAACAGAAGCACAATGTCCCTATAGTTTTAGCAGAATCCTACATTTTTCTGCAGTATTTTCTGTCTAGTAAGTGCAATGACTGTAGTACATTGACACAGTGACTACTCTTTCTGCCAGTACTTTGTGCGTCAAGGCACAGTCCATTTGTCACATGCATCTTAGATAGTGGAATGTTCTGCCATCAGGTCTGCCTGCCATGACTGTTTAACAAGGATAACTCCTGGATGAGAGGGTGGTTAAAGAAGGCATGTGGAATGAATCGGCAAACATCATGTGCGTGCTTCAAACCTGGCCCTGAGAAAGTACCCAAAACCTTTAATAGTAAAGATGCAATCTTACCACCAGAAAGAGTTGATTCTGACAAAATTGTGGCAGAAGGACAAAGTACTAAAAGTTGGAGACAGTAGAGTGTTTGTGGAAAATGTTTATTTGTACAACAGGCAGAAGAGGAATACATTTATTCCAGTAATCAGAGAATGATAAGAAGCAGGTATGAGATTCAAGCTGCTATATCCATTGATCTTCAGAATATTTTTTCCTGGAGGGTCAAAGTAATTTTTTTTGCAGAACATGTTAAGGAGAAAATACAAAAGTTTGTCTGAAAAAAAGTGAGGTATCAAACAGAAGGGGATACTGCTTCTTGTTTTTCAGATAATAAAGTGATAATAAAGCTCATGGAGACACTGTGCCAGTGAAACTTTTTCCAATGTTCCAAAGGAAAATACCTGAGAGACAGAAAAAGCACAGGAGTTGACCAGGAGTACTTTGGAAATGGATCGAGACTGGATTTGGGAGATGGAGATCAACAAGAAGAAAACCAGCAACTGAAATTAATGAATAAATCTGGGATTACAGAGCATCAGTTATATTTGTGAAATATGATGGAACAAGAAAACCTGGAAATATTGGACTTTTTGTTAAACATGTAGGGGGCTCCAAAGCATATGCCATACTTCATGTCATTAACGTTTTGAAGAATATTAAGGAGAGAGGAACAGGAAGGAAAAAGGTAACCACAAGTAAAGCAAATTTTGTTCGTAACTGTTTTTATAATACATGACATATACTGCATGCTATAAAGTAGAGCCTTTTCAGTTATTTTGTGTGTAATTGAGATACTAAAGTAAACAAGTGCCCCTATTTTCCCTTCTTCTTGTTTAGTTTTCAGAAATGTAGGCACTGCAATGTAAAAAGAGAAGAAAGCTTGGAGAAATTATTTATTTATTTATTTATTTATTGACTAGGAAAGTCCACTTGTTCAGAATCCCATTTTCAGTGGAGGCCCGGGGAAAAAAGCTCCACAATATTCAAATAATCCACAGAAGAAAATACAAAGTTAGTACAGAGAAACTATATACATTAAATAAGACAGGTGTGTTGGATTATGTGAATTTGAAGTACATAGATATTATCATACTGTAAAGACACAAAGTAAATACTTTTCCATTCAGAGAATTGCAAAATAAAATACAAAGATACAAAGCAAAATACTTTTCCATTCAGAAGAATATAGTCATACATATACATTCAGATTGTTATAGGTAGAAAAATTAGTAATGCAGAAGTGGAAACAGTATAATAGAGGTTTAAAAAGTAGGATCTGAGTAGTTATATGCGTAGGATTAAGGAGGCTTACATTGTATTTCACAGGTGCAGGTGGGAATATTTAGACAGTGGGTTTTGAGTGCAGCTTTAAAGGCTTTTAGGGAGTCTAGTTGAATAATGAAGGATGGGAGGTCATTCCATAGTTTGGCAATGTTATAGGAATACAGGCATCATCCAGCTCTTTTGTTGGGTTTGGTTACATTTTAAAGTTGCTTATTAGAAGACCAGAGGTGTTCTAGTTGGGGTGTATGTGTGTAAGATACATTGGAGTGCAGGGCAATTATTAGGTTTAAATATTAGCTTGTGGGCGAGTGTAATAGAGATAGTGGTGAAATTCAAGCCAAGATAAGTTTGCAATGGCTTTGCAGTGATGTGAGTGGTTTGGCACGCTGGAGGCAAATTTTGCTATCTTATAGTAACAGGATTGAAGTTTATTACTGAGAGATGTGTGGAAGTTTGTGAAAATGGGACTTCCATATAGGAGGGAGGGGTTAAGTAGAGTGCTAGCTAGTTTTGTTTTTGTTTGTTTATCTAAGTAGAGTTTATGTCTGTATACTTTGCCAAGTCTGAAGTGTTTTTTTTAATTGTATTGAGGATGTGTTGTTTGAAAGAGAGTTTGTCATCAACAGTGATTCCTAGAAGTTTTGAAGCTTTAACCTATTCAATTTTTGTATTATGTGAAAAAATCTTGAATTCTGTTGCTGGAGATTTTGATGAAAATAGCAACAATTTAGTTTTTTTGTGGTTTAGTAGTTGGGTTTGTATGCACTTTTCTAAGATTTTTGATAGTGGGGAGAGTGTGGAGATGGGCCAATAATTTGAGAGATCATGTGTATTACCACCTTTGTGTAAAGGACTTATAATAGACTTTTTCCACAGTTGGTGAACATAAGATTCAGAGATTGAATGATTAATAAAAATACTTACAGGGTAAGCTATTCCTTTGGCTGCAAGTTGTAAGTATTTAGGTGGTAAATTGTCAGTGGAGCGCGAGCAAGGCTTTAGTTCGGTTAGCAATTTAAGAATTAAGGATGTAGGTACTGGCTGAAATGAGAAAGATGGAGTGGATGGGATAGTGTTGGTGCTTACCCTAGTGTGACAAGGAGTAGATATGGGGTCCATTTGTGTGGTATTTTGGGAGTTAGGACTGCTTTTTGTAGATGAAGCCTTGACTGATTTTTGTATAGTATCAGTGAAATGGGTGTTGAACATTTGAGCAATCTGGTGTGGGTCTTTGTTGGGAGAGGGTGATAGATTTTGAATGTTTCCTGGATTAAGCAGGGAGGATACAGATTTCCAGAATTTTTTTGGATTATTTTTTGGCTGGATAGTTGTGTATAGAAATAGTTTGTTTTTTATCAGTTATGACTAGTCTTTTGCTGTGTTACGAAGTTGACTATAATTTTGTTCATTTGCTTGAGTTCTACATTTTTGCCATTCTTTCGAGTCTCCGTCTCTAGAGAGAAGGGAGAGTTTAGTTTGTTTTGTTAGTCAGGGGGCATGTTAAGCTTTGTTCATTCGGTGTGAAGAGGAGCTAAGCTATTTAGTGTACTTAGAAAGATTTTATTGAACTAATCTACAGCATCATCCAAGGGTAGGTTTTTTTATTGGGGACCAGTTTTGAGTTTGTAGGCTATTGATGAATATGTTTTGATCAAAATGGGCAAGGTTCCTGGAAGTTCTGTATGAGTGAGGTTTGGGGATTTGTATATAGGTTCTATAGGTGATGACATGTAGGTGGTTGCTCAAGGTGTTTGGGAGAGTGCTGGTATTGGAGTAATAGTGGGGGTGAGTTACTAGAATCCAGTCTAATGTAGCTTCTGCTTGGGTACTTAAAGCACGAGTAGGCTTTGTGCTAAGCTGTGTGAAACTATGTAGGTTAATGCTGTTAGCAGGAGCTTTGGAGTTTAATAATTGCCAATTAATGTTAGTATCACGTAGAATAATAGTTTTCTGGGATATATTTTGGTTTGTCCAGCATAGGAAATCTTCCAAAAGGGGGATGTTTTTATCTGGGGGAATGTAAATAACAGTAATACAGAGTTGTTTATTTGGATTTATGTGTAGGGATGCTGTGATGTCTGTGCACTGGCCCAGCAATCAAAGAGTCTGAATCCTCACCACAAACACCAGTGAGGTGAAGGAAAATATAATAAACACACACACACAGTAAAGTACAATTTCCCTTAAGAGCACACAGAGATCACAGTCAGTCTGGGGCTGGTTTCTCCCTTTCTCTCCAGGTCCCCAAATAGACTCCCCACTGGCACAGCTATAGGGTCCAAAAATCAGCCTAGTGGGCAAGCTAAAAGCTCCAGCACCCTCTTTGTCCAACCAGTGCTTTGTGTCCCTGCCCAAGTAGCTGACACACACACTTTGAGATAAGAGTTTATACAACCACACAGGCACTCCTGGGGAAGGCTGGCACAGGTTCTCCAGCTGTGCCCCTTTTACCCAGACTATACAGTAGAAATCACTGCCACTACCCACTAATATTTATCAGCTACTCAAAGGACCTTATGAAGGGTGTCCAATTATTACTGTGCAATATTATTATCCAAATGGTAAGTGCAACCTAACAGTCAAGACTTATTTGGAGTGACTTGGTACAGTATCCCTATATACATGCAATGTACTCTTAGAGCTTAAATTATTTCTACACAAAACAGCCACAGCTGAATGGTTTAAAAATATTTAATAATAAATAATAAAAACACAAGACAATACTTCTTACTACACAGCACTAGTCGAGTTCAGAGATCACAGATAAATAATTAAAATAATACAGTAGCAAAAGTTCTGACATCACAGAAAAAACAAGCTAGTCTAATCTTCCTATTTTCTAGCTATATCTAAAAGAAAACACCGTTTTAAATAACTTACATATAGACCAACCTAGTGCTGGTGATGTTGGATGTTCTCAAGACAAATGCTCTGAGCTCTCTGATTCTCTTTCTTTAAGCTGGTAACACAGAGCTGCTTCGCATGACATCATTCTTCACACTTCTCTGGTGTTCCCAGGCTAACAGAAACTACATTTACATTCTTTACACCTGGCCAGAAACCAGAGCAATAAAGGACATTTATACATGCAAATTCTATCTATTAACTCTGGTCTTAAAACAATAGGCAGGATGCCTCCCTCTAGACATATCAGGTCCTAATTATGACATCAAAGACAGTCATAAAATGCTTGACTTGGCTTTCTTACAGCAGAGTGCACTGTTAGATTTTTTGCAGTTCAATATCCAATGCAGCCTTTTCACATTTAAGAGAACAATCTTGTGACTTACGTTAATATTTACAAATGACAGAATTATCTACAGAATTCTATCTGGCTAGGTTGGCAGCCTTCACCTATCTTCACAGATACAAGTAAGAACTCAATGTTATTGAAAGTGGGGACTGGTTTGGTATGGATTGTTTGTTAAGGAGTCTTGATAAATTAAGGCTACACCTCCACCCTTTTTGTTGGGTCTAACATTATGAAGCATGTTGTATCCTGGATGAAGGATTTCAGTGTCAGATATATGAGTTTTTAGCCAGGTTTCAGTTATTGATACTATGTCTGAGGAATGGTGATATAGCCAGGATTAGAATTCAGTAATTTTGTTGCAGAGGCTTCATGCATTAATTGTTATGAGAAACAGATCCTGGTTTTTAGAGGATTGAGTGTTTTTTAGCAGGTACTTTGGGCCAGGGTTGGGATGGATATCTCCACATTGAGATAAAGCAAGGAGATGATATATTACTGTTTGCAGTTGGAATGTTTTTATCAAAGCTATATGCTGAAAAAAGTTAATTTTAGTTTAGTATTAGTGGAGGAAAGTCTGAGTTTGGTTAGATGTAGGGTGCTGCTTACTAATAGAGATGGTGAGATGTTGGAATAGCTATAAACTCTAGGTTGTAAAGGTGTAGTAAGTGTTGCAGATGTTGGTGGAGATATATTTAATTGGGTATGGGGATAGTGAATTGGGATAATAAGAATAGTAAAGTAGTAAGGGCAAGAGGGATAAGTAAGAGTGTTAGTTTGTGACTCATAATGAATTTAGGACTGGAGTTGATTGTTTATGGAATATGAAGTAGTGAAAAATGTTTTTGTGTTAAAGGTGGAAACTTGGTGGGAGAGGAGTAGAGGTTGTTAATGATATGAGTTGTGCTACTGGTTAAGGAGGAGAATGGGTAGAGTAACTTGGTGGGAGAGGAATAGGGGTTGTTAATGATATAAATTGTTCTATTGGTTAAGGAGGAGAAGGGGTGGAGGAACAGGAAGTACAAGTGTAATATAAGTGGGGGTGGGAATGGAGATAAGGTAGGGGAGCAGAGTGAGCTTCAGAGTAGTGAGGGTGAATGGAGTGGGCCAAGCCACAGCTCAGATATGTGTGAGAAAACAATCAGTGAGGCCTAAATGTGGGTAAGTATAGACACTTTTAGAAGGAAGTAATGGCCAGCAGAAAGAAGAGGAATCCAATGTTAAATATAAGAAGTTAGAGGGAGTAGGAGAATAGAGAAGAGATAGGAACAGGGAAACCAGTGAAGTAAAATGCTATTATAGATGTAGGTGGCCTTCGGTAAACAAACATATATATAGAAGAGTAGGGAAAAGAGAGAGAAGAACTGAGACTGATTAGCTGAGGCAGAAAGCAGGGTAAAGTAGTACAGTCAGCATGGTTTGATGCTGTACAGGGAACTATGGTGCAACTAATAGGTATAGGGTATTTTTTTAAATGAACATACAAATTTGAAAGGTAAAATTGTTGTAGGCAGGACTGAGTATAGCCGTGTGGGTTCAGTTGCTCAAGTATCTGATAGGACGCTACTGCGCTTAGAGTTCAGTCTGTTAAGCTAGGGTTTTCCATCTAAAACAATGAATGAAGAGGGGAGAGGTGAATATAAGAAAGGAGGTAGTGCAGGTATGCAAATGTACAGGACAGACAGAAAATGGTGTAAGTGGTAAGAGTAAGGTTGGAAACATCTAGGGTGGGGGATTAGGGATTCCTATGAGTTACAGGGATTGCAGCATAGGGAGAGTATGGAGCAGGAGATGAGTAGACAGGACAGAGGCAGAGCTTGATATAAGTAAAATTTATATGGATTTTCTTACTTTTGCATAAGGAATGACAGGAGTAAGCCCCTTGCCTTGATCTAATAAGTTTTAAGTGGAATCAAATAAATAAATTAACACTAAATATAATGAAATTTTCCTCCAGCAAATAAATGTTCTGAAAAACTTGTAGTGGAAGGCAACTGTGTATCTGGTTCTCATGTTTCTATGGAAATAAGCTTAAAGGGCTATGAAAGCAGTCAAGACATTATTTCAATAGCTAAAAGATAATGTTTTCTGAATGCATTCAAGTTCTTTTCTACATCTGGGAGAGGAATAAAGATAAGACAAAAACAGACAGCACTTAGTGTAAGTAGAAGCACAGGCTATACCATGCATCTTAGCAAGGATAACCTTCATAATAGGTTAATTCAAGCCTGTTAGTATGGTTGCCAATTTGGAACAATTGCTCCTATTAGAAGGGTTAAACTTCATTATTTGAAGATGTACATAGGTTCTGGGGATATTCTGGGATGTGTTTTTTTGTTTGTTTGTTTGAGGGTTACAACTATATAAAAGATCAACCTGTCAAACATTAGTGCATGCATGTAACAAAAAGCTGAATCTAGATGTTTGAAATAGTTCTTGTACATAGCGTGGGGAATGCTGACTCCTTATCATAATGACAACATTTTCCATATTATCTTTAAATGTGAATAATCTCACATATACATACAAAAAGGAAGAGTAGTGAACTACATTAAAATGCAGAGTGTAAATAGTTATGCTATAGGAGACACATTTGGAAAGAACTGAGCATGTGAAATTGATAAAGGAAGGATTTCAGGATGGTTATTCAGCAGAATATCTGGGACAAAAGAAAAGGGGAGCTCCTATATTAATTGTGAGAGGAGTTCCAACAGCGAAAAAAAGAGATGATAATGGTAGATTTGCAGTAAGAGAGAAGGATTATGTTGGCATGTGTTTATATTCCACCTAAACTGCTACAATGGAGATTAGGAAAATTTTGGACAAATTAATCAACTTTCAGCAGGGAATATTACTTATAGGTGGGAATTGGAATTTGATTTTCAATAGTGAGGATGTATCTAGGGGGCCTAGAAGGGAAATAAATTACAAGATTTAGTACTGAAGATGTACATTCAGTAGTAGGAGTTCAGAGAGAATTTACATATTATTCTCCAGGGTAAAAAACTGACCTAGGCTAGACAGAAATTATATTTCACAGGAACATATGCATTTAATGGAAAGTTTTCATATGCATCCAATAACTATTTCAGATCATGCACCAATAATAACTAAAATAAAAATGCAGGGTAATTAAATAAAAATGACATGCCGGTGTCTCCCCACTTTTCTATTAAACAGAGGAATTTAAGGACTGGGTAGAGGAAATTATTCAAAAGTTTGGGAAAATAGAAATTTCTTCTGAAAATATAGCTGGGGAATAGAATAAAACTAAAGTGGAGTTTAAATTAGAGTGGAAATAAAAGAAAAACAGATATGGTTAAGAAGTAACAAAAATTATATAAAGGAACTGATAAAGGTTAAAGTATTGGAGAATAGGGGGAATCTCACAGAACAAGAAGAATTACAATGGCAGAGTGCTAAAGAGGAAATAAGAATCTACTTTTAGAAATATTGCTGTTAAGCAACTGTTTTTGATAATAACCAAAGCACAAAAGCTTTTAGCACAATGGCTCAGGCAACTGAAAGTAGAAAGGGTTGTTGCCAAGATTAGGGAGCACATAACAAGGAAAATAACCAGAGATGCTATAGAGATATTAGTAATAATTTGGAAATTTTAAGAAAATTTCTATAAAGTTGAGAAATGTGGAAATCAAGAAAAAGTGCAAATGGAAATGTTTGTGGAAGAATTAAACATGTCAAGGTTAGAAGTAGATGAGGCTCAATTATTAACAGTTAGGATGGGAGGAGATGAGATAAAAATGGTGATGTATAACCAATTTACAGGAAATTTTCCAGGAATAGATGGGATTCCTGTGGAAGTTTAGTATTTAGGAGGGAAGAAAGTGATAAAGATCTGGAAGGTTTTGTTTAACAGTATTTTAGAAAGAGGAGAAGCACTAACATCCTGGAAGAAAGTAGTGGTGGTTGTAATATCTTAAGTTGGGAAAGACCTATCAGATCCAGCTTCATATAGGTCCATTCTGATTCCAAAACATGATTATAAAGTATTTATGTCTATAATAGCTAAAAGAAAGGCAAAGGTGATGTCAAAATGGATATATATATATATATATATATATATATATATATATATATATATTAATGTGGTTTTGTGGAGGGGAGGCAAACATTTGACAACTTTAGTAGAACAATAATACCCCAGAGGGAAGCAAAATATAAGAAAATATGATTGTTGTTGTTGCTGCAGAGAAAGCATTTAACAGAGTAAGTCGGGATTTTATGAGTTAGGCAATGGAAGCATTTGCATTCCCTGATAAAATTAAAAGGTTAATTTGGAGGATATATGAGGAATTGCAGGCAAAAATTAAAGTGGGTGTGGTCTTCTCTGATAAGTTCTGTTTGAGCAAAAGAACACAGAGGAACCAGGCAGGGGTGTCCACTTTCCCCTTTATTTGCTTTATATTTAGAACCATTGGCAAAGAAAATAAGAGACTCAGAAACTCAAGGATATAATTTGTATGGTAATCAAGAAAAGCTGGCTTTAACTGCAAATTATAGTATTTTATACCTGATAAAGATAGAAAAGGACATTTCAGTGTTGTGGAACATTCTGAGACAGATTCAAGTCTTTTCAGGATAGAAAATTAATGAAGATAAAACAAAGGCAATAGCTGCAAACTATGTACCCACATGCAAATTGGTTCGGCAATACCCATCTTTATGGGGACATGATAAAATGAAGCACTTAGGATGGATTTAAAATTATTCTGTTATGGAAACTAAGGATATGTGGGAAGAGGCTAAAGAAAATATAATGCAAAAACTTAGAAACTGGAAGCTCTATTTTATGGATATGGATAGCAAGATACAAGCAGTGAAAATGTTTTTGTCCCTTTAGTTCTATACATACTTCAAGTATATTTTATCGGGAAGAAGTTGTGGATACCAATTAATGAAGAGTTGAAGGATTTTATCTTGAGGGGAAAAGGGCAAAAGTCAAGTGAGATAAGATGATCCTTCCAATAGAACCAGGTGGTTTGGGATTACTTTTCTTGAAGGAGTATTTCAGAGCCACACAGTTCAGGCTCCTATACATAACACAAGCAGAAAACTATAATTCAAAAGTAGGATGAAGAAATGGGGGGAAAGCTCAAGAAAGAAGGAGAGGCTGGATTTTGGATGCATATCCTAAGTAGAATAACAATAATCATTTATAGTATTATATTCATAAAGTAGCAGAACATATTCTAAGAACTAAGCCAATACAGGACTGGAGAGAGGAAATTTTGCTGATAGGGATTACTGCAATTAGGGGTACAGATAATATGCAAGGGGTTACTGGAGAAAACTGGCAAATGAACTAAGGTACTGGGAACAAATAATTAGAAAGAGAAATCTAATAGAATGGGAAGAGGCCAATAATTAATTTGGACTGCAGGCTAGGGATTGCCTTCACTATCAAGGACTGATATCAGAGTATAGGCAAAGAAAAAGAAATAGGGGTATCTTAAGCAAAAGACCAGTGCTGGTAGAGTTTTAGTAGAATCTAGAATAGAAGCTGCTGTTAAAAAGGGATAATTAGTAGGGCATATAAAATATTGCATGATAACTATAGGAGTCAGTCAAAGAACATTAGAAAGGATTGGGAAGAGAGATTGAATAAGCAATTCACAAAGAAACAATGGAAGGATACATGTATAGTTCCCAAATATGCAACAAAGACCAGAAGATTTAGGATTGTTGCTTGTAAGTGTTTGCATAGGTATTTCTATACCCCAAGCAGACTTCAAAGAAATTTAACTCAAGGAGATTATAAATGTTGGAGGTGTGATGGGAAAGAAAGGGGTAATGGGGAACATATTTTTTGGGTGTGTAATGAGTTGGCAGACTTTAAACATTCCCTGCAGCCTACTCTGTCAGAAATTCTGGGTGAGCAAATCTGTGTAACTAAGGAATTTTTTTAACTGTGATACAGAATCAGAATTGCCTAGACATAGTAAGGCCTTGCTGAGTTTAATTCTGGTGAATGTCAAAAAAGCAATTACTAGAAAATGGAAATCAAAGTCTAAGCTAATTGTACTAGAAGTAATGATTATAGTAGCAAAGATAAAATAACTGAAAGTGGAATCTTTAGAAAAGTTTAGGAGCAAATGTCATAGATAAAAATGAGAATTGTGTGAACAATACATGCAGAGTAATTGACAATCACTGTATAGATTATAAATGATGTATAATATTTGCAGCTGAGAATATGTCAATATGGTTTGTTTTTGTTTATATAAGTGCATGATTGCCTATGTCATATGCGATAATTCAATAAAGATGTTTCTTGTTTAAAAAACAATAAAATAAATACTCATTCTAGGGATCTAAACCTCTTCTGCAACAGCAACAGAATTTCACAGAGGATACCACTGCTATGGAACACACTCCCCATCCACATAAAACAAAGTTCATCCTTGTCCATTTTCAAGTGCAATGTATATCTATGGATGGGAAATATAATATTTACTCCAGGACTGGCTCCTGTACTACTTCTAATGGACAGGCGCAGCTTATAAGTGCTTTATCTCATACATGGTTCCCCTCAAATTATCTATGATATAATCCCAGTTATTCTCATTGGGGATAATATATAATTATTGAGGATGGGATGGGAAAGGCCAATCTATCACCAAATAGGAATGGTTAATTCAAGCACAAAAAGGCAATCTGGCTAGCTTAAAATGGTCTTCAAAGGCAGGTAGCCTAGTACTTACCTATCAACTTATAAATGTAAGTTAGTCTGTCAGTGGTGTAGTGCAATAGTTATTGGGTGGTAGATCAGTAGTTTAAGAGGTGCCAAGTGATCTTTCCAAGGCTGCATGCATTAATACATCCTTAAAAAGCACCTTAACTAATTACTGTGACTGCTTACATTGTGTGTAAAGAGCATTTTTTCCTCAGTTTGGTTGTGGGTGTCAACTAAGAGCATTACACAGGGTGCCAAATGACTCTTCTTTTAAGATTCATAATTGCTGAGGAAATGTTTTTAAAAATGTTTTTAAAAATGCCACTTATAGCTGATAGGTATATAGCTTACCATTCAGTTAGCCAGCAGTCAGAACCACTTTGGCATCAGGCAATCCTGACCCCAGTACTCTTCAGTATACTAAACTGGATCATCCTCTCAGTGCATGGCACAAAGATAGGTGTAGCCATGATGGATGGAGAGAAGGATCTACAGATGTTAAAATCACACTAGACTAGAGCAGCAACACACATGAAAGCTACAGAATATCCCCTGGAGAATAGACTCCAAGAGTTAAGAAGAAAAACTTCTGATTTTTCCAAGATCATAGTCAAGGTTACATCCTGGGAACTGTCTCCAGTGTTGCAGCATATACAGGATGGAGGTCATCAAACTGATGAAATAATTCTCTGAAACAAAACAAGCACAGGGTGGTGTGATGGGGGGGCCAGGGTATGACAACAGATTAAGGATGCTGGTGGTTTTCTCCCCAGACACTATTATTGTCCAGGAGGACATAAAAGGGCTGCATAAGACCTCCTGGACAATAATAGTGTCTGGGGAGAAACCCACGCAACCACAGGGAGGACATGCAGACTCTGCACAGAAGGCACCCCAGCCGAGGATCAAACCAGAGAAACTCTTGCTGTGAGGCAGCAACGCTAACCGCTGCACCACCGCAGCCACCCAAATCAATCAACCAATTATAAAACAATCAAATCCAAATATACAAAACACATTAAAAATATTAATTTACCTAAAAAACATTACTATTAATGGTTTCATTAATCCCTGGAAATTTTCAGCTTGCAACCTTGGTTGCCACAACTTTTATCTCCTTTCAAGTTGTTCCCAATAATTACCACCTCTACAGTCAATAGGTATCTGTTCTAATACTGTGAAATGAAATTTCTTAAAGGAACCACACATTCACATATGTCTGTATAAAGCATTAATGTGGTCTTTAATCCTAATAGCATATAAATGCTCCTTAGTCCTGTTGTATAACTTCCTTGTGGTCATACCACATAGAATGCCTCACAATACAAACATATCACAAAATAAACAACCCCCATAGAATTACAATCACAATTATCTTTTAATCATACCGATTTCTCAACATGTGTTTAAAAAATACTGGGTCCTTCTAAAATAAAATTGAAAACTGTACAGAAGCCACACTTAACTATGCCTCTTTTTCTATTCATATTAACTATGACTTTCATGGGGTTATTATTTTCTAATATTTGTTTGATATACCTAAGTTTTAAATAAACAAAACTAGGTGCTGTTCCAACCACCTAAAATAAATCAGAATTACTTAAAATACTTTCCCATTGTCTTGAATGACATCTCTTATTTTAAAATCATCCACTGACTACAAGGAACTTGTCTTGACTTCCTAGGTAGAAGTCATGGCCACTGGTGTTTGTAGCTGAATTTTCAGCATTCTGTCATTTCCCATATTTGGTGGCACGACATGAGGAAACGAGGTTGTTTCTGACTGGGAAACCAATACCAGAAGGTAAACTCTGATTTAAAACCTCTGCTGTCTGGTTTCTTCTGGAAGATTCCCATGCCAGAACAAAGTAAAGTCCTTATCCCTGAGACATCCAATGGATGACAACCTTGTTTCCTGGAAAGCCACAATGTCTATCTGCAATCTGCTTAGTTTGTTGCTAATGTGTGCTGTCTTACAAGCACCACTGATGCTCTGTAGATCTTCCATAAGGTCTGGAGTCATTGTCCTTACGTTCCATGTGCCTAGCCTAAAGGCTAGTTTATTTTGTTGCTTTTTTGTTTTTCCAAGTGTATTGTTAAAAATCCACCTGTTGGGGTTCCCTAAACCCTACACACCCAATGGAGCAAGTGAACCATGGTGAGGTAGCACCTATTTGGCTGGGGGCTGCCCAACATAAGGCAGATGGTAGTTGCCCAATGAGATCAAAGGATCTCTTCCACCATCAAAAGCAGTCCCTAGTGCCTCACTCTACACCAGTTGAATGCACTGGCTTATTACCTTTAACTGCTGCTTCCCATATTGTGTCACTGCTCACAAAGCAATGCTGGAGTGTCCTCTCCAGGGCACAGGCCTAGACAAGTGAATTTTGAGGAAACAGTTGAGACCAAGCAGCAGGTTTCTCCCTCTCCACACCACTGATATAGTCCAAGAGGAAAAGCAGAAGCTGCCAGAGAGAGAGGTCAAGTACAACCTTAAACTACCTTAAGGGCTCTATCTTCAGATTTTTCCTCAGGGTTTTTTCACAAAGCCTTCACCATGACTAGGTATTACCTCAAGACAGCAGAGGTTTTAAATCAGTGTTTACCTTCTCCTAGGTGGCTGCCTTCCCAGGCGAATGACCTTCACCTGCCTGAGGCAATTGGCTTTAATGCTCCAGTCACCCTTCTCCTGTGAATACAAATGGTTTTACCAGGCTTAGAATCTAAGCCACATATAAAGGCCAGGAGATGGACTTGGGTTGTCAAAGGCTATTAGAGACACATGCCACGAGAGCATTTTATAGATAGCGGAACCTTATCCTCACTACCACCCCTGGCTATGACAACCTTTGAAACCTCTCATTTAATTAATGAATGTCAAAAAGGAGGTGTTCATGAATGTGGAGAAAGAGGCCAAAAGCAGAATGGAATATAGAAAGTGTAAAAAAAAAAAGTGATCACTTTTGATTTGATTGTGGGGAGGGTCAAGACAATAAAGACTTGAAAGAAGATGGGGGGATGAAAAAATGCTACAGACATAATGGCAGAAAAGGTTGATGATGGGAAAGATGAAACTAATGCCAAGGAAGAAGAGGAAGTGATGAGATGATAGAAATGCAAGAGGAAGACGCTGTAACTGAAAATAAGCTTTGTGTATTGGACAAAGAAGAAAAGTCAGCAGGGATAAATGGAAGAAGATGGAAGGAGAATATATAAAAAGAATTCTCTTGGAGAGTGAATGTAAAAAAAGGAAAACAAAATATCTCTTATCAAATGTAAGATAAAAACAGGTGAAATGTCAATATTCTGTCAGATAATGTTAATAGTATTACAATAATATAAAGTTTATGTTTTGGAATGGTATACAAATCAGAATCAGAATGTAGCAATTCTGTCAGATGATCATTACATTAAACAGAATAAAAGGATATAAATGATAAAGTTGTGGGGATATTAAGTTGTACAGAATTCTGGAGTGGGCACATGTTCAGGGATAGCTGTACAGACAAAAACAGATGTAGTGAGGGTATTAGACTTCCTTGTGGTAGTGTCAGGGATAGTAATTGTTTTAGATGTAATAATGAAGGGTAATCTATGTAGAATATGTGTTCATGCACATCATATAGTAAAAAGGGAAGAATTGTTTAAGAAAATAACAATATATGTATTGATAAATGGGCCCCTAATAACAATGAAAGACTTAAATTGTGATATAAGGATGAAAAAGTATAACATTTAAATTGTTATTAGAAAAATTCAAGAATTACTGAAAGCTGGACAAATGCATGTAGCTAAAGAAAGGGAAAATCCATATTTTACAGCAAGACTAAAAACTCTTGTCAAAAGACTTAGAAGAAGTTGATGGTGGAACTAAGATTAAGCATTTTTCATACCAGTGGCAATTTGGGTGGAGGTAGGAGAAGTTGCAAAAGAAGGGAAAGGATTAAAAATGATGACAGGTGATGTCTTGGGTGATAAGTTATTTCTGGCAGAAACTGAACAGTTTTGTTGGGATTGTGTAATGTGTTTTTAATGTTTTTATAATTCTTCGACAGAATGGTGACAGACATTTAATGGAAAATAAAAGTATATATATATATATATATATATATATATATATATATATATATATATATAAAATAGGGTCTATATCACTTTGACGAAATGGCAGAAGTTCGAAACACCATATGTTCGAACTTCTAACCTTGAAGTGCAAAACCATCGAAGGCTTAGAACAGCAATAAATCGCTGTTCCAAGAAACACACACACAACACAAGCACACCAAAAAAACAGCAATTCACAAACATACACTTAAAATCCTACATCTAACCCTACACTAAACTGTACATACACTACTATCTATCCACTTACCTTAACCCAAACCCTAAGATCCGTAACTATCGCACACTGACCTAACCCACGCCCTAACTCTAACTCACCTATCATACCTTAACCCTAAAGTCTGTCACAATCACACACCCACCACACTGGCGCCCTAACCATAACTCACCTAACCTGCACCCTATCCCTAACGTCCGCACAATCGCACACTTACCTGAACCCGACCCGTAACTTTCCACCACAGTGCTGAAAATAGTGAAGCCATAGAAACAGCCAACCAAATTCTATCCCTGGGAAAGAATTTGGTTCATAGGTTTATAGGTTCATAGATTAGTACTAGGTTAACTGCTCTTTTTGGGCCATTTGAAGCCTAGCCAGTTACCCCATGTGAGAATCAAACCCTGCACCTTGTCTTGTGTCTTTAAGGTAAACACCTTAACCATTATGTCATCCTCCCACCCCAAATAAACTGCCTCTGGAAGGCTCAAATCCAGGACCCTGTACACTATAGTCATAGTAGTTAACCACTAAGCCATCATAGCAATAGTGTTCCGTGGCTTCGCGATAATCAGTTTTCGAACTTCACAGTTCGAACATATGGTGTTTGAACTGCTGAAGTTTCGACGAACTGATAGGAACCCTAATATATATATATATATATATATATATATATATATATATATAAAGAGATGTGATGAAAGTGGAGAAGAAAGACTATAAGCAAGTATTAAGGAATGTGGATGCATTATTAGGAGAAAATAGTATGTTGTTATTAGAAAAACAAATTAAATTTTATGAAGGAAATAAAAATAACATCTCAATTATATAACAGTATTCCATAGATTAGATGGAATGAGGAAGTATCCTTTTCTGGCAAAATAGATAGGGAATGAGGAGGGTGTAATGACATAATAATAGCAAAGGGAATCAAAAGTATACACAGAGGATATTATGGACAAATGGTGAAATGTGTTAGATGTATGTTTGATACCAAGTAAAGACAGAAAGGAATTTATTAAAAGATTAAACAGTTTCTGGAAAAGTATTAAAAGAATTAGAAATATTATTGTAAAAGAGTTAGATGAAGTATTAATGTTAGCAAATGCATAATCAGTTGAAGGAATAGATAGTGTAATTATAGGATGTATAGAGGTATGTAGGATATGGGGAAATAAGATTTCTCAATATTTTGATTGAATAGATAGAGAAAAGCTAATAAAATGCAGATGTATGTGCGGGGATAATAACATTCATTGGGGAAAATGAGACAAAACAGATATTAGTACTAAAATAGCTGTATTTGCTAGTTTTCAGTTTTATAGACACCAGGCAAACTGCACATTGTTGGGGTTTATAGACCTTTCTTTTACTTTTGTTTTTCTTAGATTCTGGAGTTGAGTTTTAACTAGTTAGTAACTAGACATACACTCACCATGTTGTCCTGAGAGAGGAGAGGTATCATCATTGTAATACCAATATGCTAAACGTTTCCTTTTGATGATGTCACCTACTAGAAGCATCAACCGTGTGAAAAGCAGAGGGCCCAAAATCAAGCCCTGCTGTACAGTATATACCAGAAGGTACAGTATGGTAAAGTTTAATCCTGAAACTACCTTCTGGATATAGCCTGAGAGGCAGTAGATGAACTACTAAAGAACTGTAGGGGAAAATCTGCAGTAAGGCTGTAAATGCTTCATCAGAATGCCATCATTAGCAGAATCAAATGTAGAAGAAAATATCAGAAAGGCCAGAACTGAGGACCAATACTTCTCTCTTGTCACTTGTTCATTCTCCTCTCTACTTAGAGTCATCTCAGTGCTGAGGCAAGAGCGAAATCCAAACTGTTATGGGTCTGTAAGTCCACTCAGTGTAAGCAGAAATCAATATGTTCATACACAAGTCTCTAAATAACATTACAAACTGATATGGGTCTGTAAGTCCACTCACTGTAAACAGAAATCAATGTGTGCATACACAAGTCTCTCAATAACATTACACAAAAAAAGTAAGGTTTCAGATAGGCTGGAAGTTACTGAAGACATTAAGGTCCTGAGATGGTTTCTTGAGGAGCACAGGAACAGTGTCCTTCAAAGCATTTTTAAAAACCCCAGACCTCACGCAGGGCTCCAACATCTGGTGGACTGCCAAGCCAAGTATAACAAGAACAGTGACAGCAGTCAGAGCACCAATGATCCAACCTGCAAGTTGTAGAGTGCACAACTGAATTTGCAGTCAAGACCTCCTTATAATGGGAATTATTAGGCAATAACCAGGAAGTAGAAAACACCCTGCCAGAGACTAGTGAGCTAATACACCTGTCCTGGCTAGAATTATTTTAGTTTAAGGAATATGAATAAATATTCATGTTGATCAGAAGGAAAAAAACAGAATGATGCTGGTTTCAAAAGTCTCAGATAACAGTAATACTTATGCAATGGCCTAACATAAGATACTTGTGCTTCACTGTTTACAATAGCAGCTGTGTGCACACCATGTCCATATGTTTTGTAAATGCCCTTATTGTCTTCCTTTTCATTAGGATTGTGGGCAAATATCTTGTACAATTATAAACTGGGTGACTGATGCTGTGTTCAATATATGGTCATTTTTTTGTATTATGTCCTTTCAACTTTCTTGAAGGCCAGCTCCACTGACGTAGACAGATAAAGCTTACAGCATGACCCAGGTGACTTGAGTTTGATTAGCAGTGCAGACACATGCTAGAGCTAGCGGGGGGAGGGGTGACATAGCATCAATGTCTCATCTCTGTTTGGGGGAAGGGTGTGGGGGCATGTGCCTGGAGTGCCAGACACCCTGGTAGAATACCCAAGGAAGATTACTGACCACACGCATCTCTGGCTCCTAAATAACAAGGCAGTCTTGAGGGGGCTATGTTATGTCTGAAAGCGAGTGATATTTCCTTATTGATACTCACTGCTTACCAAAACCTGAGACATGTTACTGGTCATGTGCCATGGAGTGAAGGTTAAAATAAAACATAAATAAATAAATTGATACATTCCTAGATGTCAGACTCACTCAGACAGCTCTCACCACAAGTGAAGGGGGGACAAATGGGCAAAGTGGCTGAGAGAAACTATAATAAGAAGGCAATAGGGGGAGAAGCTGCAACAAAAGAATGTTCATTGTTCATCCTCACTGTATATGAGCAGCATAAATACTTTGTGGTCAGTCTGTTATGGATACCTCTGAATGCACTAGCTCTTTTCAGTTTCACATTGCCTTTATCTCACACCTGCTAACTAAAGATATAATGAGTTATATTAATTTAAACAGTGTGTCTAAACAGTTTATTGTCAAATTGATTTTGACTTAGACTTGAATTGACTTTACATATTCTCTCCATTTAATTCTTGGTTTCATACTGTTTTATTCAGTCCATTGATGCCTTGTGTATGCTATGTGTACAGCAGATACTGTAATGACAAATGTATACCACTACAGCACAGATGATTCATTTCTTTTGAATTATACATTCTTTCTCTGCAGAGTTACTATTATATAAGGATCAGGATATAGTTTCATCTCTACACACCCACACCATATCATGATCTGATCACAGCAACCAAAGTTCATTGTCATATAATTAATGCAAAATAAACTTGTATTGTTAGTACATACAGGTTCGTGGAACAGTCATTCTTTATGAAAACAGACATTGTCATGTCCGTCATATATTTCACTGGGAAAATCTATATTCCTTGCATGTTTTCTGGCTTATTACTGAATACCAAAATAACTTGTATTACTCATGACCACAAATCATCTGTTCTTTCATATAAATATATATTTACAGACAGTTGTTAATCCCAGTAAAAGAATATCTGAAGCTTGTCTGCTATGATCTGCGGTCATGAGGGAGGTCTGGCCACAAAATGCAGGTTTAAGCAGCAGTAGTAAGTAACTAGCCTAAA